>NC_045456.1:10422887-10439873 GCF_002776525.5 Piliocolobus tephrosceles | reverse complement strand
GGATATAAGATATATCTTATATATATATCTTATATATATCTTATATAAGATATATCTTATATATCTTATATCCATGCACATGCATAGAAAATATAGTAAAAAGAAAGACAGGCCATTAGCCCCAGAGGAATGGAAAAGGGTTTTCTTTCTTTTGCACGTTTCTTTATACTTTTCTATATTTTTCCACATTCTACAATGAACATACATTGCTTTTTATTATCAGAAAAAGTGTTCCTGCTGGGCGTAGTGGTTCACACCTGTAATCCCAGCACTTTGGGAGGCCAAGATGAATGGATCACCTGAGGTCAGGAGTTTGAGAACAGCCTAGCCAATGCTGTCAAACTTGTCTCTACTGAAAATATAAAAATTAGCTGAATGTGGTGGCGGGCACCTGTAATCCCAGCTCCTCAGGAGGCTGAGGCAGGAGAATTGCTTGAACTGGGAAGGTGGAGGTTGCAGTGAGCTGAGATTGCACCACTACACTCCAGCCTGGTGACAGAGTGATACTGTCTCAAGGAAAAAAAAAAAAAAAAAAAAGGAAAAGTGTTCCTTTTCAAAGTAGTGCCTGTACAACAATGACACCAATACAACTAAGATATTTGTAAGTTGAGCTCTTCCAGTAGACTTTCCACACTGTTTGATGGATGTAACAGAACTAGAGAAAAGTCAGTGTGGCAGAAATTGTCATAGCAGTGGGAAATCGTCATATTTTTAAGAATGAACATTTATTAATACAGACTTTGAATTTTAGTTTTAATGTTGTCTGATTTAAAATCTTAATTTTTTTCCTGATTATAAGAGCCATACATGTAGTTCTTAAGTTAGTTAAAACTGCACACACGTAAAAGGTCAAAATTGGATGTCCCTCCCCTGATAATTCCCATCCCCATAACTTAAAGTAAAGCCTTCCCCATAATATAAGTTGTGCAATGTATACTACATTACAATCTGGTTTGTTCACTTAAAATATATACCTTGGGTATCTTTCTCTGAAAGTATTTACAGATTTATAAACACATTTTATTTTTCCTTTCTGCCAGCTCTAAAGGAACGCAAAAATATGGTGGGATAAGAAAACGCATCACCAAATGGTCTTTCTCTCTCTGTTTCTTTCTCATCATACAATGTCATCAGCTGTATTGAACACAATTTAATTGGTGTTTTTTCTCAATCAGCCTACAAGGCCTCTGACCTGTCCCTAGACACTTTGATGTGAATGTGAGTGGAAGAGGAGGATAAAATCTTGGGATATTGAACCCAGTTGCTTGTGTTTCTGACATTTGCATTTTGCCTCATAAACACCTTGTATCACATGAACATATAAAACATGAATTTATGTCTATTTAAATACGGATTCTGTTCAGAGATACAAAGATCCAAGTTTAAAAAGATCAAGCAGGTAATTTCAAGCAAGAGCATTTTTATCTTGATGTACCAGATGACTATGGCATTCAAAAAATCTGTTTAGGTTTTAGTGAAAACGTTTAGAGAAAGAAGATACAATTATTTCAAGTTTAAGGTAATTTGACCTTATGAAGACATTGATGGTTTGTGGTCTTATGTAAAAATAACTTAAAATTTCCCCTAACTTTTGAACCTGTAATTCTACTGCATAGAAACTGGCCTAGGAAAATGCATTCAAGCTCATAACAAGCTTTGTACCCAAAGACAAACATTGCAGCACTATTAATGACAATAAATAAATTAAAAATAGAAATACCCCAATCATCCAATAAAAGAGAGGTGTTCAGTATCATGGACAACCGTACCTTAAACCATTACACAGACATTAAAAACAGGTATAAAGACCTGCAATAATTTGGGGAAATGTTTCTCATTAGTAAGTGAGTGAAGCGGGATAAACAAGAATATGTGGACAGGGTGGTTCCAAGAATGTAAAAAATATATGTGAACCAGAGATGTAAAGGAAATACAGCAGTCATTAAAGTGGCTGATTCTGAGTGGTGATTGTTTTCTTCTTTCTACTTTTCTATATGCCCGTTCTGGTCAGCATGTATTTCTTTAATAACAATAAGTTTTTTAAAAACATTGTTAAAAACTGTTGGGCACGGTGGCTCACACCTGTAATCCCGGTACTTTTGGAGGCCAAGGTAAGCGCATTATTTGAGGTCAGAAGTTCAAGACCAGCCTGGCCAACATGGTAAAATCCTGTCTCTACTAAAAATACAAAAATTAGCTGGGTGTGGTGGCGCACATCTGCAATCCCAGCTACTTGGGAAGCTGAGGCACGAGAATTGCTTCAACCTGGGAGGCAGAGGTTGCAGTGAGCCGAGATCACACCATTGCACTCCAGCCTGGGAGACAGAGTAAGACTCTGTCTCAAAACAAACAAACAAACAAACAAACACCATTTTTAAAAACCAGAAGACACCCAAGCCTTGAGCACAGAATCCAAGCATCCGATCCCAGCCATCAATTCTTTGTTTCGTGTTTGGGGTACTTCTTAACCTCTATGCTTATTCTCTCATCTTCTTATTAGGGTATGATAGAATTAGTTTGGCTGTTTGGTTTTTAAAATATCCAGGTTCTTTCCTCTTACATCTGGTTTACATCTGGCTTCGGATTATGTCAAAGGTTGAATGAGGTGCTTTCCATGATTGGAAAAATACAAAACAGGGGTTGATGGTGCTGGTGCTGTAAGCTTAAGAATACAAAGAGATGGCACCGTAGGCATCAACACAATCCATAAACCCGGTAAAGCAAGCAAGAGAGATATCTACAGATATTAATAGATTATATTTATATTATTTTTCTATCTCAATAATTTGTCTTACCCTTGAGTCTTTTTGAATGGTGGTACTGACTATGAACCAGATCTTTTAAGAAAAATGTTACAGTATGGTAATTACATGTTAGAGACACAATATTATTTGAATAGGCATCTCATCTCAATATTATCCAGACATATAATATTACCAGGACTCAAAGTATTTGAATGATGCAAATTTTCCTAACATTACTTATCACATTTAGTGTAGGCAAGTTGATTGTGGCCATATTGTCAGTTCCTATAGGTAAGTCAAATTGGACTGTTTTTTTATGTTCTTGGACTTTTACGGCAACAGTATTTTCTGAACTCCGAAGTCTGCTCATGTGATAGCTTGAAACTATATTCACAGATTCTTTCATATTGCTTCCTGTAAAAGGTGGAGTCTTATTCCTCTCCCATTGAGTGTGGGCTGTAGTTAGTGACTCACTTCTAATAAATATAAAGTGGCAGAAGCAACTGATGATATGTGACTTCCTAAACTAGGACATAAAAGGCATTGTAGACTCCTCCTTGGTGTCTTTCTTAGATCATTCACTGTCAGAGAAGCCAGTTATCATATAGTGGGAACGGTTAAGTAGTTTCATGGAGAAGCCCCTATGGCAAGGAACAGAGGCCTCTTGCCAGCAATCACATAAGGGAACCATCTTGGAGGCAGATCCTCCAGCCTCAGTCAAACCTTCAGATGGCTGCAGTCCCACTGATGTCCTAGCTACAACCACATGAGAGACTCTGAGTCAGAATTACAAAATTGCTCCCAAATTCCTAACCCACAGAAACTGTGAAATAATAATGCTGATTGTCCTGAACCCACCAAGTTTTAGGGTAATTTGTTAGTCAGCAACAGCTAGCACAGAACTTTATTGCTGGAAAACTGTATTGAAAGGTTTCATATTGTGACCTTTTAGTATCAACCAGATGACAAGAATCTGGACTATATGGTAGGCATACAATGGGGAGGAAAACAGACACAGAATCTGCCTTCAGGTACTTTGCAATCAAATTCCACAAATGAACAAGAGGAGTGCTTGAAATTGAGGAAATTACTTAAGCTCGCTTAGTTTTCCTTTTTGAAATGGAATAAACTTGGATTTTTGAAGTGGAGAATAATAAGCTTTGATTTTTGAAATGGAGAGTAAATGGAGTCTACTTTAAGAATTGTTATGAGATTGTAAAATAATATTAAATAAAGTAGCTGGCACTGAGAGTTATTACTCCATAAACACTTGCTATTATCATTACAGAGGTGGATTTTCATCATTGGATTTTTTTCTGACCTCAAGTCAGAACCCCTGCCTAATGACAAAAATGTATAAGCATGGCACTTGTGTGAAAGGTGGCATTTTTCACTGATAGTTTTGAAAAATTAGACACTTTACTAGAAACAGCTCTCTATTGTTTTTCTCAAAACTATCTGTGTGAAAATCTTTTAGGGAAATTAAGGGGCCATGGTTTCAATTTGATTCGGTGCCTATCATAAGTTGCTTGTGAACATGCATTTTCATTACTAATCATTTAGAATAATAAATAAGCTAAGCACCCACACTGATGTGCCAACATACTAAATGCCATCAGCTGTTTTGTTGAAAGGTAGAGTAATATTTCTTATGCTAGATCATGCATGTAATATTTTATTCCAAAGCAATCCTCAGAGCATTTAGATAAATAATTATCCATTATCACATCATTTAATTCAAAACTATGACTTCCTCCTTTCCCTAATTGAAGCATTTGCTTCAACTCCATCTCATCAGTTACGCTGAGTTCTTAAGTCATTGAGAAAAGGGGGCCTGACTCACATTTACTGTGTTTATCTTCTTTTTTTTTTTTTTTTTTTTTTTTTTTGGGACGGGGTCTCGCTCTGTCGCCCAGGCTGGAGTGCAGTGGCCGGATCTCAGCTCACTGCAAGCTCCGCCTCCTGGGTTCACGCCATTCTCCTGCCTCAGCCTCCCGAGTAGCTGGGACTATAGGCGCCCGCTAACACGCCCGGCTAATTTTTTTTTGTATTTTAGTAGAGACGGGGTTTCACCGTGTTAGCCAGGATGGTCTCGATCTCCTGACCTTGTGATCCGCCCGTCTCGGCCTCCCAAAGTGCTGGGATTACAGGCTTGAGCCACCGCGCCCGGCCAGCGTTTATCTTCTTTTGCTCTAGTATTCCAGGACTGATCAAGAGAAATGGCTCAGAATCTACAACTTGGATAGATGATCAGCAATTTTCAGAGTCCAAATCTAGAAAATTGATGTGAAGGTGAAATACTAGGTGACTATGAGAAAGACAGTTATTTCCAACCAGAGGCTGTTCTACTTCACTGACAGTTTTCTTATATGCATAATTGAGGCCCTGGATGACTGTGTTGTTATGGTAACCATCACTGTATATCACACTAAAATCTGGTGTTTAAATGTACTAGAAGCATGAAGCATACATTTTTCATATTTTTCCAAGTTCATTTTTCATGATTTCATATAGCAGTCCAACATGAAACATTTATTTGAATTTAAAAAATCATAAGTATATATTCTCCCACTTTGAGATTTACTAGCTTCTGTGACTGCAATAGCAATTCACCTTGAAATGGATTTAATACGTTTCAAACAATTAGACTTTCTTTCAAGGAAAGAAGATGGAGAGGGATTGTACTTGGTGGCCTTCGATGGGGCTAATGTGCAACCTTCGCTCCCTGATATAATCAGAATTAGCCTTCAGATTCCAAATTATGGTGAGACAATGTGCAGGGATTTCAAATGAGGTGTGACATTTTTGCTTCAATAAGGATAGACAAATGTCAACATTTGCATGCCACTCTGTTTAATTTGTATGACAAAGTCAGGGGCTTCTTGACTTGGGGACTGGTTGCTCCTGCCTTCCTCTTTTTATAGCAGCTACTACCGGATGGGTTTGGCACATGGATGAGACACAGTGTTCTCATTATTGGAATTGCTGGGATTCAAATAATGGGGAGAAAGCTGTAGATTATAGTTAAATGCAGAACACTAATACTGATTTTTAAAAAATCATTCAATAACCTAATTAGGTAACTACCAAGGATGTCCTGAAAATAATTTTGTGTGAAATGTTTATATCAAGAGAAAGATTCATATCCATTTAACTGACACATTTAATTCACATTATTCCTCTTTCTCTAGGAAAAGATTATATAACTGGAAATATCATCACAAATGGAAATAGAACACAGAAAATCCTGATGTTGAATAAATTGCTGATCTAGTGTGAATTTTTGCAAACATTTCTTAGATAAAACTTAGTTTTTTATATTAATATTACAATACTCATTGCTGATACTAGAATATAATTTTAAGAATTTGTAAAGCTCAAAGATTTCGAGGTTTAAACCTGTTTTTTTCAATATTGAAGATAACTCACTGATTGCATCCTTTTCTTATTTTCATTTTTTAAATGACAAGACTATTCCAATCAACTGGACAATCTTGTTAGCATATATCTTGAGAGAAAAAAAGATTTTCTTTTAATAACTGCAAAGTTTTAGGATTAAATTTATGACTTTTGGAAATGGAAACAAAAATAAAGATTAAACGAATTAAAATGTCCTCGAGCCAGAAAGTAAGATAGGATGGACAGGTGTATCAGTCTGTTTTCACACTGCTATATACTACCAAGACTGGATAATACAAAGGAAAGAGTTTTAATTGACTCACAGTTTCACATGGCTGGGGAGGCCTTAGGAAACTCACAATCATGATGGAGGGCGAAGGGGAGGCAAGCACCTTCTTCACAAAGTGGCAGGAAGGAAAAGAGAGAACGAAAGGGTAAGAACCCCTTATAAAATCATCAGATCTCCTAAGAACTCACTCACTATCACGAAAACAACATGAGGAAAACTGCCCCCATGATCCAATCACCTCTCTCCCTTGACATACAGGGATTACAATTCGAGATGAGAGTTGGGTGGGGACACAGAGCCAAACCATATCAACAGGTGAACGTCATCTAATTTATTTTGCTTCAACTCAAATACCACAAGCAAAACCCCAGTTATTCAGTGGTTTCACTAAATACATATCCCACACTTGAGGCCATAGGGAACTGAACTAGGCCAAAGCAATTTCCAGTCCATCCACTACTGAGGAAACTGCTGACTTGCAGTGAATTTCTGGAATGGATGTATGGTGTAGTCAGAGAAAATTGCCCTATGCCTAGAGAACTAGCATCTGACTTTCCTCACTAGGAGTCGCATCCATCACAGCTCCTGATCAAACAAGTTCTGCATTCCTGCTCAGCCTACTAAACCAGGGACTACGTTCTTGGTACAGAGCACCCAACCATGATGCCAAATTAGAGCAGATCAAGGTCCACACTAGACTGCATATATTAGAACATTTTAATCATAGCCAATAATTCTATTGGACAGCACTGTTTTAGATGTAAAACAAGTGATAAAAACTAATCAAGATTAAAGGTATGGCTGTAGACAAATTTCTTGACATAACATACAAGCTGTGTTTCAAATTTTATGTCTTAGAAATGAAATAGAAACATGTTTTGGGGACTAAGAGAAAGTAAATAAGGAAATAAAGCCTGCATCTAAAATAGTAAAAACATAAAATTTAACCAAACTTTAAAACTGTATTCAGCAAAAATGTATAGCTCTTCCTCATACCAGATACCGTGCTAGGTATGGATTCAAAAATTAAGAGACATAGATCCTAGCCTCGTAGTGTATTCTAAAGTTCAAAGAAAGTCAGGCGCGGTGACTCACGGCTGTAATTCCGGCACTTTGGGAGGCTGAGGCGGGTGGATCACTTGATGCTAGGAGTTCAAGTCCAGCCTGGCCAACACGGCGAAACCCTTGACTCTACTAAAATTACAAAAATTAGCCAGGTATGGTGGTGGGTGCCTGTAATCGCAGCTACTCAGGAGGCTGAGGCAGGAGAATCACTTGAGCCTGGGAGGCGGAGGTTGCTGTGAGCCAAGATTGCGCCACTCTACTCCAACCTGGGCAATAGAGCAAGACTCTGTCTCCAAAAAAAAAAAAAAAAAAAAGCAAGTGCAGAGTGATACAAATGATACAAATGAGTGATGCAAGCAGTCAATACCAGAGAGACCTTCCCCCAGGTGCACAGAGGTTCTCTGGAACATCTGTGAGAACTCCTTCAGGAAAGGGCATTCATTTCCCCAGCTGGTGGCCTATTGCCACTAACTGCTCACAGCCATTGCCCTTCTTAGCAAGGGAGCCATCCAGCTCAAAGTTATACCTCATCTCTGGGGGCAGCCCACACCTGGTGATTGGCTGATGTGGGATCATAAAGGCGGGGGCCCCCTGTTGGAGGCGAGACAACTCTGAAGAGCCATCGCAGCTCCAGAGCTCGCCAAAGGCTGTGGCCTCTGTTGCAAATGCCTTGCAGTTGAACTCCACCCTAATTACAGGTGCTCGTCCCAGTGGGCTTCCTGCATGCAAATCCCCATCTCAGAGTGGTATTCACAACGTGGGGGAAATAAAAATGGTCCAGGGTCTAATAACTAGTCTCAGGATCAAAAGTCTGACATGGTCAGCACACTATGGGTGGGACTGTCTTTGAAAGGTGCATTGATATTGGCCAAAAATGATACTGATAGGTAAAACAAGGATGTCAGTGTGTTCATTAATAATGAGAAATGTGAGCATCAGAAAGAGCAATATACTCTCCCTGTAGCCCACTATACGTAGAAAACCAAATTGTCATCACCAGCATGGAGTCAGAGTAAAGGCTCTCCCTAGATGACTTAAATTGTGTGTTGGAAATAGGCCAAAACAGGAGAGCGGTCTTGATAGTGGCAGTGAAATGACTTTGAGGAGGAAGTAAGTAGGAATTACGGTAACAGCCCAGGCAGCATATGGCGAGGGGCTGATTAGGGAAACGTCAGCGGAATGGGAAAGATGGAAACAGATGTAAGACTCATCTAGGACTAATTGTGATAATGATGTAGACATAACCTGCTATTCAGAACACCTGAAAAACCAGTACTATTTTAAACTTCTCATTAAACAGTTCGAATGTATCAAAACTTAATAATTTTAAAAAACTATTACCATATTCATTGTCACTGTCAAATGCTTTATCAGATTTGGGAGTTCCAAATGTTGAGTTCCTCATGAAATTAAAATTTAGACTTGCAACTTTATTTTATTTTCCTTTTATGAGAATTTGTCAGCGGGAATTGTGAAAAGTGGTTATAATATTCCCTGTTGTAGGTGGAAAATGGAAAAGGAGTTGATCATTATAGATGCGAAGCAAAATTTGGAAAGCAAGAATTAGCAAATGCTTCAATTTATTTTATTTTTTACAGTCGTTTATGACGGCTTTATTCATAATTGCCAAAATTGGTAGCAATCAAGATGTCCTTCAGTGGGTGAATAGATAAATTGATACATCCAGGCAACGAAATATTATTCAGCGCTAGTGAATACCTCAATTCAAAGCATCATATAAATATTAGTGTTAAATTGGGTAGGTAATAATTCAGATATAAAAATGTGATCTCTAAAAGCGAAAGTAGAAAAAAATCAAAATAAAACAGGAAAAAAATGTGATCTAGGGAAATTAGCTTATTAATAAACATTCATTAAGTGCCTACCAGGGATGTCTAAGACACTGTACCAAGTCAAAAGAGAAAACAAAGGTTAATTATACCTGATTCCCAACTGCCAGGCACTTAACTAACACCCAGGAGTAATGAACTAGGAACCTCCCCTGAGATGGGCAACAAAACGTCCTATGAGTGACTAGCCCTAAACTACCTCTCTTATCTTCATCTTATATTTTTGGGCCTCAGGATAGCATGCTGGATTAGCCATGTTTTCATATTGCAATCTACCCAAATATAAAATGACGGCTTTCTCCTCTTCCCTACGATCTCGCAGAATTACCAGTAGACATAAGACAGCGGGCAGCCATTTAAGCAAAGAGAAAATGCAAGGTAAATAGTGATTACTGTCCAAAAGAGGGAGGTCATAGTAAAATCAGATTTGTGTTATTTACTATGCCTAATTTTGCAAAGTTTTGGGCTTGGGGTTGCAAAGGAAACAGAACTTTTAGAGATACAGCAAGTCCACAAGGAAAATCCAGCATTGGCTGGAAAAATATCAGCTGAAGTGCATAGGATAAGGCCCCCTTATCTCTGCAAGAGAGAAAGGGCTTTCTTGGGGGAAAATATCATATGCATGCTGGCTATGTTGGCTTCATGTGACAGTGAGGAGGACAAGTCAAACCAGGTGACACCAAGCCAAGCGCATTTCTCAGCATACCTGGGAATCACAATGCAAGTGATATACTGCCAATTTGACTGTTACTCCTCTGTACTGAAGTGAATAATAGACTTGAACTTGGAACTCCATGGAGCTGCATGTTCTTTGGGGCCCAGGAATTATTTCATTACAGAAAGCCAGCTGTTTGCATATGCTATTTCAGAGAGAAGATGAACTGATAGGGTCACTCCCAGAGAAAGGGTGGAGTGAGGCTGTGAATCCCAGAAAATGAGGTCTTTGCAAAAAAAAAAAAAACCTCCACTTTCTGAGGACAATGCTGAACTCAACAGAATTTTCTGTTTGAAGCAACTGCATCTCTTGTCTTTCGGTGTTTTTTTTTTTTTTTTTTAATTGTATTATTGCTTATCCCAGACCTTTTCGGTTGAATTCAAAGTTTTCTGGTTTCAGCCGGTTCTGCAGTTAAATTTTGAAATATGCTCTCTGCTTCCTTCTCCCACCTCCATCCGCATGTGAAGAATAGTACCCACAGATAACCCAACAGCATTCCAACTAGAGGGCAAGATCATCCAATTCCTTGCTACTCAAAGTGTGGTGTTGGACCAGCGGTATCAGCATCATCTGGAAGTTTGTGGAAAATGCACAGTTTCATGCCATACCCCGTGCCTGCTGAATCAGAATCTGCATTTTAACAAGATCCCCAGGTGATTTACGTGCGTGTGGAAGTCTGAAAGCAATGGTCTGACTCAGTGATTCTTCCAGCTGAACATTCACCAGGATCACCTGAGGGGGTGACTTGTATACTGTATAGATTAGGGAGGGGGTGCACCTCCAAAGGTTCTCACTGAATAGATCTGAGATGTGGCCCGAGAATTTGCAATTCCAACACGTTCTCGGGTGATGCTGACGCCACTGGACTGGGGATTCCATTCTGAGAGGCACTCATTTTATTCATTCTCCACTTACTGAGGACCCAAATACTCCGGAGCTCAGATTCCAGCTGTGTGACATCAGGCATTATCCTGACCTCTCTGAGTCCACAGTTCTTTCTGTATCACATACAGATAATACCAGCCTTGCTGGATGTTGTGAGAATTCCAGGAGATTTTGAAAAGCCAAGCACCTCACCCATGCCTGGCCACAGAATGTGCTCTTCAAAGCATGGGCCACAGACTAGCAGCATCAGCATCCTCTGGCAGCTATGAGCAGCGTGTGATAAATGCTGATTCTTGGGCCTCACCCAAGTCCTGTGGTATCAGAATCTGCCTTTTCACAAGACCCCCAGGTGAGAATGATGTGCATTAAACGCTGAGAAGAGAAGATCTATAAACTCATGGTCCCCATTTCCCAGTTCCAGCTCAGGATATTGACGCTTAGGAAATGGAGGTTTCTCACCTCAGAGCAGGAATTATAAGCTGGAGCCCCTAAATCCCTCCTCAGTGTGCCCACTTTCTCAAATTCCAGCCATGGAATGAGGACTGGAGCCCCCAGTTCAGACCTGGACACTCACCACGATCTACCCACAGGTTTGCAGAGTACAGTGAGGCAATAAAGGCATGAGACCTGCATTCAGACGAGCTTCCCTCCTAGCCCAGAGTACACTAAGACGCAGATTCAGCCAGAGAGGAGGGAAAGTATTTCTAGACCTTGGGATTTGCTTATTTGACTTTTTGATCGCAGTTGTTTTTTTGTTTGTTTGTTTTTTGTTTTTGATATTTACAAGGAGGCTCTACTTGAATCCTTGTGGGCAGGAGAGGAGTGAGAAAGAGAAGGGATGGAAGCAGAGGCCCCACAGGATCTCAAGATTCTAACATAGAAAGAACGGAGACTCTCTGGGCTGCCAAGGGAATGACTTGTTCACAGGGAGAGCTGGTTTCTGTCGGAACAAATGGCGCGGCTGAGTTCCCACCACAGAAGTCAGCCCCCTCAATGTTCTGGTGTGTGATTCTGTGGGAACAAAGTACTGTTTGAGAGGCATTACCATTGGTAGCTATTTTATTGTACAAACCAAATAAAAATGAATCTGTCCTGAACAGTCTAATGAACAAAAACGACACAGAAGTGACTTCAGCAGGGGTGGGGAGGCAGCATTGCTTTTTGCATATTTATGAATAATGACAGCTGAAAAACGATCTGACAGGAAATAGAAATAACATGATTTATTTCATGATGAATAAAATTCTGGAACATTTTGGAGACTATCACCAGCACCGCACCCCGCCCCCGCCGACAACCCTGCCAATGAAGTGGCCCTTAACTTTATGGTGAATTTTGTCATTGAACTTTCTCTTGGACACCTTTTGCACTGTGATAGAAGGAGTTTGCGCTCATTTTGTTAAAACATCTTGGGCCAGGATCACTTTCTTTTCTTGAGGCTGAAGAAGGCTGAACAAACATAAACAAGCCATCACCCCAAATACCCTAGCTACCAGACTTATAGTGGAAATCAATACAGTGGTATTCACTTTATAGCTGGAAGAAGTTCAGGGATGGGAAGTAATTTATCCAAGGTCATAGCCAGTCCACGCTTGGGCTAGGCTTAAAATTTAGATCCCCTGTCTGCAGCCTCTTGACATATAAAACATAAACATACAAATGATGACTTCCAAGCAAAAGCCAGCTTTTAAACTTTTGAGTCTTGATGTTGATACTTAGCGATTTTTTTTTCCTTCCCTATTCCTTAAGCACTGACATCTCCTGAATACAGCACGAGGGTGATGTCCGGGAAAGCAGAAGCAACTCTGGGGAAAACAGATTTCAGCCAGCCCTTAATCAAAAGCCCACTTCTGAAAATTTGGCCTCCATTTTGAGACTGAGCAGAGCCCCTTTGGATTAACCCACTGTTCAACTCCTTTAATGAGTAAGAACTGTGAGAAATTTGCATCCTACCTCCCCAGTTCCCAAATACACTTCAAAATTCAAAAAGATGGAAAAATCAGGCAGTGGTTGCCTCTAAAGGGGAGTGGGGCTGTGATTTTTTTGCTTGGAAGGAAGGGGCAAGAGGAAACTTCCTGGAGTGAAGGTAACGACTCATTTTCACAGAGGTCTGAGTTAGGTGGTGGGGTATGTGTGCATTTGTCAAAACACATCGAATGGTATGTTTAAGATTCGTGTCTTTCATTATATGTTAATTTTCCCTAAAATAAAATCCTGCATAATAAAACAGACACCCTAGGAAAATATTTGGGACAGTAATAAGGTTAATAGCTAAAAGTGCTAAAGTGGAATTTTTATCAGCTCCTGTCATTATCTTCACCAACCACAAAATATAAAAGTTTTTTGACCATCTCTGTAGAGGGAAGTGGGTAGAAGTTCTCAGAAGCCAAAGCCTGTATCTAAAGTAGAGAGTGTGTGTTCTGGGGCCATTGTCTTTCTGCTAGCACTGCCAGGAAACCAGATCTTTGCCCCTGGAGGGAGCAGGCTTCCTTTACCAGTCAATTCTTAGGTAAAAATAGTTGCTGGGGTAGGGACATGTGTGGAGGCAGCGGCGGGGCTGCAGGCTTGAAGGAACTGTGCAGTGAATTCCCTGGAAGGGCCCCACGCAGAGTGCTGGGAACTTGGCATCTAAGGTTCTCTGATGTCTTCTCCTGCTCGAGCATAAGATCAAGTAGGCCATTACGGTTTTGGAAAAAATTATAAAAGCATGTGAGTAAACAATCAAATTGTTTGAGGCCAGGCACAGTGGCTCATGCCTGTTATCCCAGCACTTCGGGAGACCGCGGGGGGCAGATCATTTGAGGCCAGGAGTTCAAGACCAGCCTGGCCAACATGGTGAAACCCCATCTCTACTAAAAATACAAAAATTAGCCAGGCATAGTGGCACACACCTGGAGTCCTAGCTACTCAGGAGGCCGAGGCAGGAGAATTGCTTGAACCCGGAAGGCAGGGGTTGCAGTGAGCTGAGACGGCGCCACTGCACTCCAGCCTGGGTGACAGAGTGAGACTCTGCCTTAAAAAAATAATTAATTAATTAAAACAAAAAATGGTTTGAGAGTCTTCTTTACCCTTCATTTTTCTACTTTGATGAGATCGGGCACATTCAGGGTGGTATGGCTGTAGTCTGTTTCCACTTTGAATATTATTCCGTTCCCCAATTTGCCAACGCCATTTGCTTATTTTGTTATATTTTCATGAAATATTTCAAGCATAGAAAACACACAGAATAACATAATAGAGTGAAACCACCTTTGCAAAAATTATAACGGAAGAAATTATGACAGTGAAAGAGATCAGACCTAATCTACTCCATTTTGCTTCTAACCTTTAAGCTGTCCTCATTCATTCCTGGACATAGGCCGAACTAAATTTGGGAAGGAATTCAGTTCATGGTTTGACTCTGGAACAAAACTGATAATAGCCCTTTCCCAAAAAGACCCCCTTCTTGCCTAGAGACCAGTCTGCCTTTGCAGGACTAACAAATTAGCTACAAGATTAGAAACTATAGTTTAAGGGTCATGCAGCCTCCCCAAATTGCTCCCAGGAATAATATCACTATTATAAAACCTAAGATCAGCACTTGAGATATTTTGCAGACCCTGCACTCCATGGATCAACTGACACCACCCAGACCAGATATCTGGCTCAACCATTTCTGCTATCCCACCCAGGAACAGAAGACATCAAGAAAACCTTACTTCCACCCCCTGTTATTCCATCTCTCACCCCACCAATCAGCACTCCCCACTTCCCAAGACCCTACCTGCCAAATATCTTCACAAACTCCGATCCTGGAATGCTCAGGGAGACTGATTTGAGTAATAATAAAACTCTAGTCTCCACACAGCCGGCTCTGTGTGAATTACTCTTTCTCCACTGCAATTCCCCCATCTTGATAAATTGACTCTGTCTAGGCAGCAGGCAAGGTGAAGGAACCTGCTGGGCAGTTACAAGAGTAGCACATCCGTGATCCAGTCTTGTCAGATCACTTTTTTCCAAGAGTGAAACTGTGTTTGAACTAGTGATTAGTAATTACAGACTAGTAATCAAACGGTTCAAACGAATCAGAGTTGTCCTTCTACTAACATTTATGCTTTTGACATTTTCCCCTCACCTATATGTTATGCATACTTGGAAACAGGCATTTGAACATGGTAATTGGTCATTGGATACTACTCCTATGTTTGTAAATAGGTGCATATGAGTGACTCTGTTCTCAGCTTTTTTGCTTTAGAATTTATACCGTCAGATTTTTTTACTTAAGAGAGTTATTACTAAAATAAGTGAGGACCGGGCATGGTGGCACATGCCTACAATCCCAACACTTTGGGAGGCCGAGGCAGGTAGATCATTTGAGCCCAGGAGTACAAGATCAGCCTTGGCAACATGGCATAAACCCCATCTCTACAAAAAATACAAAAATTAGCCATGGGTGGTGGTGTGGTGCCTGTAGTCCCAGCTACTTGGGAGGCTGAGGTGGGAGGCGGAGGTTGCAGTGAGCCAAGTTTGTGCCACTGCACTCCAGCCTGGGCAACAGAGCCAGACTTTGTCTCAAAAATAAAATAAAGTGAGGAATATCTGCTTTCCCACCTCTACAAATTCTACAATTTGGTTACTTTATATTTGTATTCTTTCCAATATTATCAGCAATTTCAAAAATGTTAAAATGGAAATCTTTATAATAAAAGTCAGCAATTCTCAAACATTTTGGCCTCAGGAATCATTTACAGTCTTAAGAATCATGGAGGATGGCAAAGAGTTTGTGTTTATGTGGATTATATCAATTGGTGCTCACTGTATTAGAAATGAAAACTGAGAAAAAAATTTAAATATTTATTATTTAAAAATCACAATAATTAGCCTAATGTGTGTCAATATAAAAATGTGTTTTATGAAAATAACTATTTTCTAGATTAAAAAATAAATGTATTGAGAAGAATGGCATTGTCTTACATTTTGCTGTCTCTTCAGTGCCTGCCTAAATAGAAGCAGTTGGATTCTCATATTTGCTTCTGCAGGGGCCAAAGGAAAACTTCCACTTCACCTTCTGATGGTTCACTGAAAATCAACTGACAAAAGGTAGATTCATAGGAGAAAAGGCATACAAATTTATCAGTGTGCACATGGGAGTCATACAAAATATGAAAACTCAAAAGAAAGGGCCAGATGGGTGATGCTTTAATACCATCTTGAGGTTACAGAAAGAAAGGAGGCTTGGAGCACAGCAAGAGTGGTTGCGGAGGGGAGAGAAAAGGAGAGGCTTGGCCAGCAAAGGCAGTCCTGTTACCCAGATGAAACCTCACAGGTAGCAGCTCTCAGAAAAAAATATGTTTCTGTCAGGCCCCCAAAGCTGTCAGACTCCCAGTCTCTCTAGCCAATCCTTCCTAGATCTGGACAAGGGGCATGGGGGTAGAGAAGCCTGGCTGTGTATTTCACCAAAGCAGATTTTTCTCCACAGATGCAAATCTTCCCCCACAAAAAGCAACTTTTTAGCTATCTGCGTGTTTCCAGTCCCTCTGAATAGCCACCTTGAAACATATCGAAGAAACATATTTTGGGGACAGGTGTGATAGCTCACGCCTGTAATCCCGGCATTTTGGGAAGCTGAGGCCAGTGGATCACCAGAGGTTAGGAGTTCGAGACCGGCCTGACCAACATGGTGAAACCCCATCTCTACTAAAAACGCAAAAATCAGCCAGGTGCGGTGGTGTGTGCCTGTAGTCCCAGCTACTCAGGAGGCTGAGGCATAAGAATTGCTTGAACCTGGGAGGTGGAAATTGCAGTGAGTCAAGATGGTGCCACTGCACTCCAGCCCGGGAAACAGAGCGAGACCCTGTTTCAAAAAGAAAGAGAGAGAGAGAGAGAGAGAGAGAGACTATGGCCTATTCCAAAGCTCAAAAGCAGGAGAGAATCCTCAAGCACTGGGAGAAGATAGGTATGCATGGCAGAAAATAATGGAAGCTAGACGATGATCAGAGAAAAATAGGCTGCTGGCTGTGAGTGGTGGCTCACGCCTGTAATCCCAGCACTTTGGGAGGC
>NC_045456.1:10322449-10422787 GCF_002776525.5 Piliocolobus tephrosceles | reverse complement strand
AGAGAGAGAGAGAGAAAGAAAGAAAGAAAGAGAGAGAGAGAGAGAGAAAGAAAGAAAGAAAGAAAGAAAGAAAGAAAGAAAGAAAGAAAGAAAGAAAGAAAGAAAGAAAGAAAGAAAGAAAAAGAGAAAAAGAAAGAAAGAAGAAAGGAAGGAAAGAAAAAGAAAAGAAAGGAAAGGAAAGAAAGAAAAGAAAGAAAGGGTATTGTGAGTGAAATATTTTTGTTTCCTTTACTTCTGTATTCAATATATTGTGAAACATTATTTTGGTTGAGAAATACGAATACGGAGAAAATCCAGCCTCAAACAAATATGTATTTAGAAATGAGGACAGTATCTTGATAGCCTTTTTAGATAGCTGTGGATACTCATCTTTGATATTATGCCAAATCGCAAGTGATGGTTTCCTAAAGAAAAGATGCATTGTGAGATTTGAAACCATACTGTTGTACTTTTCCTAATCTGTTATATTAAAACCCATTGGCATATCTTGCATTTTGAACGTATCCTTTACCCATGCACAATTTTCTAACATCATGTTGGTTGTTAGGAATATATTGATTTGTTGATTTTCCTCATACAATATTTTAACATCACACTCATTAATACTAGGGATCTCATCAGAGAAGTCTTTAAGTGTTGTAAAGCTATCAAGCTCCTGGGGGCAGATTCAAGTTGTCTTAAATTTTAATTGTCACTTGAAAACTCATTGTATTATTTGCATCAAATACTGTCAATCGTTTTCCTTAAAGTGACAGACTTGTATCATTCATTTTGAGAAAATGTCTGCCTAGCCCCCAAATCTGAATAATGATTAGTTGTCAGTTGTCCTTTCAAGTTCAAATAGTGTTACATGAAAACAGCAGCTAGTTTAGTTGGCAACTCATACAGTGGCACCTCACCTCAACCAGTCACAGAGTGCTTGTCCTTGAGACAATATATGAAGTTTTGTATGCAATTGAAATGATTCAGATGTACTTCTTGTTCTGTCATACAGAATTTAAAAATGTGTGCTCCAAAATTTAGTAAGAGTAATAACTTTGACTGGCATTTGTTTTGTCCTTCAAGTGTATAATGGTGAAGAACACCTTGGCTCATGCTTAGGTGCTAGCAGTTTTACTCTCCGTTCCTTGGCAACATTAGTGCAAAATATCAACCCAGTGAAAAAGACAAATACCATCTTCGAGATACTATGAGAATAGTTTCAACTTCATGAAACACCTAAAAAGTTCTCACAGACCCCCAGGTGTCTGAGGACCACTCTTCGAGGTCTACTGATGTAAATCTCTCAACAATAGTTTTTCTTCTGTAGGTAAGTTTAGTGTCATATTTTTACCATGTTTAGCATTATATACGAATTTAGCATTCTTTCTTTCTGGAATTATATGTATGTATACACTGTAAGGCGCTGGCAATACAAAATAGAAAACAAAGCAAAAACAAAGTCCTTGCCCTCATGGAATTTCCATTCTACTGGGTGAGATCAACTATAATCCAGTAATCGGATAACTGTAAATGTATAATTGTGATAAGTGCTATGACTGTCTTGATAGAAGCAATTAATCTGTGGGTAGGAGGTTAAGATACAATGCTTCTGAAGACACCATGTTTGCCTTAAAACATCAAGGATTGTTGGGTGTTAGCAGGTGAAGAAGGTGGTGGTAGAGAGTGCTCCAAGTAGAGGGACCAGCCTGTACAAAGATCCTGAGGTCCAAGGGAGCCTGGCATGTTCAAGAATGGGAAACACCTCTGAAAGGGGGAGACGATGGTAGGCAATAATTCCAGAGTGGAAAGTATAGACCAGATTAGACAGTTGTCTCTGCTAACATTGTGGCTTTTATGCAGAGGTGCCATCAAAGCATTTCTACAAGGGGTGGATTAACCAGATTGGCAGTATGAAAGGATCACCTGGACAGCAGTGTTGAGAATCAGTAAATGATGTTGTCAGGGGCAGGTGGGCAGAAGAATGCCGGGGACCACTTAGGAGGAGGCTGTGGTAGTAATTTAGAAGAGAGAGCAAAGACAGTGGAAGAATTGCGTTAGGGAGCTGCCATGGTCAGGAAGTGATATGGACTCAACGAAAGGGTGGGCGTGAGTAGGAAAGAAAATGGTTTCACAGGTAATACCGTGGTTCCTTGTTTGCCCAGGTGGATAGGTAGTGGTGCCATTTCTCCTTAAACTCAGACTATCTGGGAACAAGACTAAAAGGAAGGGAAAAGAAAGGAAAGGGAAGGGGAGAAGAGGAGAGGAGATGAGATGGAAGGGGAGGGGAGGGGAGAGGAAGGAAGGAGAGGGGAGGGGAGGAGAGGAGAGGAGAGGAGAAGAGAGGAGAGGAGAGGAAAGGAGGCTAGGGGAGGGGAGGCTAAGGGAGGGGAAGGGAGAGAGAAAACACATTAACACCCAAGGCCAGGAATTGAGGATAGTATCAAATTATTAGGAGAGGAATTTGAATTTCTTAAATTCGTTTTATTAATTGTATCCTAAAAAGATTTTTTTCAAGGAATTACTTAGACATTCTAAAAACATTAATTTCAGTTTGCGTTTTGTAAAACATGTCTACTCTTAGCAGTGTAACAGTCTGTTTTGGTGTTTGATCTCCTCCATAGAAGATGAGTTGTTCAGGACACATTCAATAAAGGACAGGACTTTCAAACATCCAAAAGATGAGCTGACGCCCCCTCCCCAGGGCAGTCTGCACTTCCTGAGCAGCCCCCTTGTGCCAGGCTCTCTTAGATGTATCCACAGGTGCAATTACGGTGAAGGTTTATGACAGCACAATGTGGTAGGTATTGTCACTGCTACCATTTTACAGATGAGGAGCTCAGAAATGTTGATGTTTGCCAGTGATCACACCACTCTCAAGCATCAATACCAGGATTGAAACCCTTTTCTTTCTTAAAGCAGCTGGATGATATTTCTAATGCAGAGGTTTCGGGTTCAGAGGGGCTCATGGAACTCTGAGATCCTACTAAAAACAACCAACCTTCTCAGTAAAGTTCACGTTTGCACATGCACAAAATTGACACCCAATTTCTAGAGACTTTATGTTCTCTTGCAACTAATCCAGAGATTGTCCAAGAGCATTTGAAATCCAAGGTTAAGGAAGGTCTATTCTAGGGCCTTTTAGAAGCTATCGCTGGCATTGTGTTCAAGGCTGGTCAACGTAAATTTTTAAATACTAATAGAATAAAAGCCAACCACCTTAGATTTACAGATTGCAAGCTGGTTACTCTCCATAGAAGTACCATATAACCCAGCAATTCCACTTCTAGATATATAAACAAAAGAATTAAAAATAGGTATTCAACCAAAAACTTGTACACGCATGTTCATAGCAGTATTATTCATAATAGCCAAAAGGTGAAAACAACCCAAATATCCATTAACTGATGAATGAATAAACACATGTGTGGTATACCCATACAATGGAATATTATTTGGCAATATAAAGGAATGAAGTCCTGAGCTGTGCTACAACATGGATGAACATTAAAAACATGCTGAGTAAAAGAAGCAAGAAATAAAAGGCCGTATATCGTTCCATTTATATGGAATGTCCAGAATAAGCAAATCCACAGAGAGACAGAAGGTAGATTAGTAGTTGCTTGGGACTAGGAGAGGAAGGAAAGTGGAGTGACTGTTTAATAGATATGGATTTCTTAGGCCAGGCGTGGTGGCTCACACCTGTAATCCCAGCACTTTGGGAGGCTGAGGCGGGCAGATTACTTGAGGTCAGGAGTTGGAGACCAGTCTGGCCAACATGGTGAAACCCCATCTCTACTAAAAATAAACAAAATTAGCCAGGCGTGGTGGCATGCGCCTGTAATCTCAGCTACTCAGGAGGCTGAAGCAGGAGAATTGCTTGAACCCAGGAGGCAGAGGTTGCAGTGACTCAAGATCATGCCACTGCACCCCAGCCTGGGCGATAGAGTGAGACTCTGTCTCAAACAAGAAAAAAAAGGAAGAAAAAGAAAAAAAAGATATGGATTTCTTTTGGGGTGATGAAAATGCTCGGGAATTAGATAGAGGTGACGGTTGCACTAAAAGTCATGAATTGTACGCTTTAAAGTGACTAAAATGGTGAAGTTTATATTATGTGAATTTTATCTTAAGTTTTTTAAAATAAGATTACACGCAAGAAACAAATGCCTGCCTAGCAAGCCTTCTTTGTCCTTCATTCCTTCCTTTGCCTGGGCTGGGCTATTTAGAGAAGCTTGTGTTTATTTATCCTGGCCCAGGCATGACATCCCTGGTGGGCTGCTGTGCACCTATGGGGTGAATCCTGGCAGCCTTCTCCAGGGGTGCCCATTGCAACCTAGGGGCCTAGCAAAGTGCGTGGCCATCCCTATGCAAAAGCCAGGTCCTATGTGCTTGCACGATTGCCCACATTTGCAGCATCTTGTTTGCATTTTAAAAAGGCAGGCTTTTAAATATGGGTTTTTAAAGCCTTTAAACCTGAAGTATCATTCCTTTTATCTTTTTGATCTCTTCCCTAGATGCTCTTGGTCAACAGTTTCTGCCCTGTTGAAGATAGCAGTGGTTCTCAAATAGGTGTGGGTATGGGGGGGGGGGGGTGTTGTGTCCCCCAGGGGACATTCCACAAAATCTGAAGACAGTTTGGTTGTCACAACTTGGGATATACTTGGGATATACTACTGGTATCTAATGGAGAGAGGCCAGGGACGCTGCTAAACATCCTGCCATGTGCAGTGAAACCACCTTTGCAAAAGTTATAACTGAGAAAGCTATGACGGTGAAAGAGATCTGACATAACTGACTCCATCTTGCTTTTAACTTTCAAGCTGTTCTTGTTCACTCCTGAACATAGGCCGAACTAACTTTAGGAGGAACTTAGTTTATAGTTTAACTTTGAAACAAAGACGATAACAGCCTTTTTCCAAAACAAACCTCCTTCCGGCCTGGGGACTAGACTGCCTTAACAGGAGTAACAAATTAGCCACAGGATTAAAAATGATGGTTTTAAGAGTCACTGCTGTAAAACCTGAGATCAGTGCTTGAGATATTTTGCAGATCCTGCATTCCAATGCATCAGCTGACGCCACCCAGACTGATAAACTGGCTCATCTGGCCTTGTGACTCCCACTCAGGAACCGACTCAGCACCAAGAGGACAGCTTCAACTCCCTATGATTTCATCTCTGACCCGACCAATCAGCACTCCCCTTTCTAACCCCTTACCCACCAAATTATCCTTAAAAACCCCGATCCCTGAATTTTTGGAAGACTGATTTAACTAATAATAAAACTCCGATCTCCCGTACCACTCTGGTCTCCCATGCAGCCAGCTCTGCGTGAATTAAACTCTTTGTCTGTTACAATTTCCCTGTCTTGGTCACTTGGCTGTGTCCAGGCAGTGGGCAAGGAGAACCCATTGGGCGGTTACAGCAGGACACGCCCCCAGGCCCCCAACAAAGAATGATCTGGCCCCAAATGTCAATAGTGCCGAGGTTGAGAAACTCAGGATTATAGTATCATTGATATCATATAATTGAAAAGTCAATTACTATTTATTGTGGGCATTGTCATTGAGATAGGTCCCATTCTCCTGATCTCTGTGAAGTGTGAATGCCCTCTGAAACAGCCCTGAGGAGAGGGTTCTGGAACTCTATAGGGAAATCAAAGACTTCAGCCTTGTAACTTATTTATCCCACAAAGATGATATCCCACGTGGCCCCAGGGTATATACACATCATAGAGCTATAAAATGAAAATTAACTCCTCCCTGTCCAGCACTGTGGTATCCACATGCTGGTCTGCACAGTAGACACAAGCAAGTAAGAAATTAGAACTTTATTCACAACATAAGAAGGACATGATCTACACAGGAAAGAAAGAAAACATTGTTCTTACCATTTTTCTCTGTAATAAAACACAGAAAAATCAACTAATAATTATTAATAATTTTATCATTAAGTTAATAATTTTATCATCAGTGCATCTCTTCATATTAAGGCTTATCTACTGATTTTTACTATCCTATTTTAAAAAGGGTGGTCCTTTTGTCTTGCAAGGGAGACACTGGCTGTATAGATGTTTCATTTTCTTAAATAACATTCTTTTTCTTTTTTTTGAGATGGAGTCTATCCCCCAGGCTGGAGTGCAGTGGCACAATCTCGGCTCACTGCAACCTCCGCCTCCTCGGTTCAAGCAATTCTCCTGCCTCAGCCTCCTGAGTAGCTGGGACTACAGGCACACGCTGCCATGTGCGGCTAATTTTTGTATTTTTAGTACAGACAGGGTTTCATCATGTTGGCCAGACTGGTCTCAACTCCTGACCTCAGGTGATCTGCCCGCCTCGGCCTCCCAAAGTTCTGGGATTACAGGTGTGCCCCACCCTTAAATAATATTCTAATAGTGGTAAAACAACTACTTTTAAAACATGCACCATGTTGAGCGAAAATCAGATCCTCCATTTGAAAAGCCTTGTCACTGTCTTTCTGGAAGACAGCAAACACGTGCTGCATAAATCAATAACAGATTCTTAAATATTATCCTGCAGAAAGAATACATGTTCAAAACAGCCTTAATTATACTTACACATTGCCTTAGAAAATACTGTAGGGAAACCCTTGAGTAATTATCCAAGCGGTTTGCTGTGGGAAGTTTCACTCCTCAAAAAACTATGCTTGGCCTCTCCCTAGTTGCAGGAAAAAGCCACAATTAAGAGATGTCATGTTGAACACATTCTCTGATGATCTGGTGGTCACATTAGAAGGGTTTCGTTTTAGTTCCTCTGCAATACGCTTACCAGATTGATTTGGACCTACCCCTTCAGCAGGACACTTTTCAGCAGTGGCCATCCAAAATAAACGAAAACATCGTGTTTGAGGTCAGGGACACTTGCTTACCTGGGTTCACCCACACTGAAAATGTCAGGAAGTGAAATTCACATCTTTCTTCATCTAGGGGACTGGCCAAGCTTTCCTGATAATAGTATGCACTTCTAGGAGGCCACTGAAGCCAGGACTTCATATGTTTGTGGTTGGAAAACTATTGCTACAATCGAGAGCAATGTGTTGGGAAGAAATTAACAAATACACATGAGGGTGGGTGTGTTTCTCAGTAGAGAAACCGACTCTGTGCTGAAATTCTTGTGTGGAAACATCTGTTTCTAACCATTCTGAGCAAGGAAGAATGTGGACACCGAGCATGTGGTTCCCTTGGAAAATGCTTACCTCACAGTCTTGACCTAAGAGATGGCATCTGGACTGGGGAGGAAACAGAAGTGATCCTGGAATCACATCCTCTTAAAAACAAAACAAAACAAAAAACCCCCCACATCCTTATGCTTTTTTGAAGGGTTTCTTCACAACATAAAAATTATCCAAATTTCCCCTTAGAGTTTATTTTTTTAACCCCTTACCCAATTTCCCCATGGTTAACATCTTACGTGACTTGAGTACCTTTGTCAAAATTAAGAAACTGTCATTGGTGCATTACAATTAACTAAATCCCAGACTTTATTTGAATGTCACCAGTTTTTCCACTAATGTCATTTTTCTGTTCCAGGATCCCACCCAGGACACCACATTGCATTTAGTTGCCATTTTTCTTTGTCTCCTTCTTAGATTTTGATGATCCTCCTCTCTTCATTTTCACGGAGACGGTAGCTTCGCAACAATTTCTTAAGCAGCTTCCCTAAACATACAGGAGCCAACTTTTCAATTGTATCCATATCTAATAAAAAAAAAAAAAACCTGTGGGAAAATTGGAAAATTCAGCCAAAAGGCTCTCCTGGCTGCCATTTTTATCTACGTAAAACCAATCACAATCCATTTAACAAATTTATTTTCCATGATGTTATTGGCTACTCTCCATAACTCAACATACAACTGAGTCCATTTCATGGGTCCGAACAAGCGGTTATCAGGTAATACGAAGGACCAGACTAGAAGAAGCAAGTTCTTAGGAACTAGACTTCCAGACTGGGAAAGAACAGAAATTTGGACTAGATCAAGCTTAAGTGGATGAGGGGATATTCAGATAGCTGGATGACCATATCCAGAGAGTTGGGCTACAGACCATTTGGGAGACCCCAGGCATGTGGCATCAGAAAGTGGAGCAGACATTAGGAGCAAGGGAGTGGGTTGGCAGTGGTAGGAAGGTGGATGGATGGGCAGGTGGGTGTCTGAAAGGGCTAGGAGAAATGCAAAAGCCAGCAGGTGATGACAGGGAGGTTGCTAGAAAGGGCAGGAAGGACATCAGCTTGGGCCTACACTGCATACAAATCAGAACCAGGGTCCTGGTGGACTTGTGACCTCATATGCACAGTTCTAGCCTAGATTTCTCATGTTCTGAGTGGATTTGATGTTTTGGAATAAACTGGCAAAGAGTAGTGATCTCTAAACACTTTGCTGCTTAAATCCATGTGAATTTAAAAATTTCATGCCATGTTGCACCATTATACAGTGGTTGGCACCTTCTAAAATGGCCCCCACAATTCCCCACTCCTGGTGTTCATGCCCTTGTGTAGTCCCCACTTTGAGTGTAGGCTGGACCTAGTAAATTGACATTGGCAAACAGAATGTGGCACAATTCATGGGATATTACTTTCAAGATTAAGTTCTAAAGACTGTTATTTCAGCTGTGCTTTCTTTCTGGCTCTTCTTATTTGTTCTCTCTGGTGAAGCAGGCCGTCACATTGGGAACTACACTACAGAAAGTCTCATGCAGCAAGAAACAGAGGGTGGCTTCTGGCCGATAGCTAGCTAGGAATGGAGGCCCTCAGTCCAACAGCCTATGAGGAAGCGAATCCTGCCCACAACCACTTGCATGAACTTGGAAGTGTCTTCTCCTCCAGGTTAGCCTTGAGAAGATCCCCTGCTCAACACTTTGATTCCAGCCTTGATTCCGTACAGACCTGTAAGAGACCTGAACCAGAGGACCCAGCTAAGCCACTCCCAGATTCCTGTCCCACAGAAACTGTGAGGTAATAAATATTGTTGTTTGAAGTTGTTACATTTTAGGATTATTTGTTATGCAGCAATAGGTGACTGATATATACACTAAGGTCATTCCACTCTTAGGTCAGTGGTATAATATTATGTCATCAAGTGCAACAATACACAGCTGTGAGGACAAAGTGTTAAACTTGAACTCTAGTCCCTAATGGGTAGAGAGGTACCCTGAGGTAGGGGGACAGCAACCAACCATGACACACAGAAGTGAAGGCTACTGAGAAATGAAAGAGAATCAACCTGTAGCATGGAAATAGGAAATTCATTATTTCCAGCAAGAAAACAAAAAGACGCAAACTGGACACGATAGGGGTGGGCAGAAATAAGCAGAAGAACAAAGAGTGGTGGTAAGAATATCAAGTGGAGTCCCCACTGCAGTAAGGAAGGAACACTGGAAAGAAAAGATCTAGTGTTCTAGGCGCACCAGGGATTCATGGAATAAAATGGTGATTGTGGTTTCAGATTAAACCAAACCATTTCCTATACAGCAAAGAAAGACACTCTCCTGTCTTCACTCCCCACTCCACCTCCGCCAGTTTCCTTTCCCTAAAGTGAGATTTTAGAAATACATCCTTACAGGCAGTACAAACAGGCAATTTGTAAAACTTTTAAGCTTGGTTGTAGTCTAGACATAATATGTGTTACGTATTTTTAAAATCAGGTTTGTATTAGGGTCAAATGATAAGTATAGTCCATAGATAGGTATTCAAGGATAATACAAAAGAAATATTCTAGGCAGTCACTACACTCATTAGACACTTGCCACTCAAAGTGTTCTCCATAGCTTTCTTCCTTAAGTCTACACTCAACATACTTAACCAGCCAGGCTAGAGGAGGCAACTCTATGATTATTTGAAGTTTACTTCATAATCTTGCGATTTCACCTGAAGCAGAGACGAGCTTTTCTCTGAACAGCCAAATCTCCCACACTCTCATTTTTGATAGTCACGGCAGGAGTTTGAGTTTCTCTTTCTAGAAGGATCTCTGGCTGGGACTTGCTGTTCCTGTACAGCTTTAGAACCTCATGCATGCACTTCTATTTAAAAGTTGTCTGTCTACAAATGCTTAAGAGAGCAGACAATCTGGTTTATCCTTCCCTTTTAGGTAGTCTGTGCTGGAAAGAAATTTCTGTGTTTTTGTGACAAGAGGAGACAAGACCCTACAAAAAGAAGGCATGATAGAAGATAGGTTGGGAACAAGGTCAGTATTCAGCTCGTAAGCACCAGCATGTCTGACTGGATGATAAAATATTGAAGTACAGGACTTCAGTGCCAGTTAGGCAATGAACGCTGCCCTGAGCCACCTGGGGGCCTCCTCTGCATGACCCAGCATGCATGGCCTAGCAGGGTTCTGCAGGACAGCTCAACTCAAGGGCCATGATATTCTTTCTATGTGTTCTCATTTTGTGTCCCACACTTGGTGAATCCCTGAGTAGTTTATGCTTAGGAGTCAAAAGACCTGGGTTTTATCTGGCTCCATTGTTTGCACACCTCATCACAAGGTCTTAGTTTCTTCACCTCCAAAACATAGAGTAACTGTTAAATCAACGATTTGTAAAGTGTTTTGTGCCATAACAATAAAAGCTACTGTTGCTTTTGAGTTTCTTGCCCAGTTATAATAATGGGTTCTCACATCTTCTTGTATCTGCTAAGGTGCTTTCTTGTCCCTTAGGCCTATGGAGTGGCCCAGAAAATTCAGCTCTAGTTTTGTAGCTAGCATAGAGGATTGGGAGGTTGAGGCTTCCTCTTCACGGGTGGTTGTGGTTGTGATTGTTGTAGGGATGTTTAACTCTTTGTCACACATCTCATTTTGGAAATACATTTTCAAACATGCTGCACATTTGCCCATCTTCTCAAAGAAGGTGTCAAGCATTGTTCCATTTGCTGTGTCTCAAGGCACACATTATGATCATCAAACATTGCCATCTTTCCCTGGTGTTGGTCTCCGTTTAGGATTGTGAGACAAAATGAGTATGTTCGAAGTACACTTAGTTAAAAATTATTCACTGTTTATATCAAATTCAAACTTAACTGGGTTTCCTGCTAAATCAAGCCAGTCTAAGTCTCTGCTAGCCTCTTCCATTTCTAATGTGTTACCTCTAACCTGTGGCAGGGTGGGGTTGAAAATGGAGCTTGAAATTATAGAGTTGCCAAGAGTTTGAAGTTCTCAATTCTTTTCCATCTACACTCACTTCCCGATAGCTTCAAATACTGTCTTCTTACCAAACCTATTTTCCCAACTCCTCTCCCCTGAGTTCTAGGACTCCTGAACCCAGCAATCTCCTCACCATCCCTGATGAGCTGGCAGTTGAGATCTCAAACCTGACATGCTCAAAGCAGGATTCTTTTTTTTTTTTTTTGAGAGGAAGTCTCACTCTGTTGCCCAGGCTGGAGTGCAGTGGTGCAATCTCACTGGTTCACTGCAACCTCTGCCTCTTGGGTTCAAGTGATTCTCCTGCCTCAGTCTCCCAAGTAGCTGGAATTACAGGTGTGCGCCACCACACCCAGCTAATTTTTGTATTTTTAGTAGAGGTGGGGTTTCGCCATGTTGGTCAGGCTGGTCTCAAACTCCTGGCCTCAAGTGATCTGCCCACCTTGGCCTCCCAAAGTGCTGGGATTACAGGTGTGAGCCACTGTGCCCGGTCCAAAGCAGGATTCTTGACGCTCCCTACCTCCCCCAGAATTCCCTCATTCCACCAGTTTCTCCTGTTATATTCTACATGTCAGTACGTAGTACTGAGTGCCAACAATCTAAGAGCCATCTTAGATGCTGATCTGTTTTGCCCACATATTTTCTAGTCCATCAACTTGTTCTGGTGGCTTGTAGCTCTCTCTCCAAACATTTCTCCAATGCCTCCTTTCTTCTCCATTCCTACTTCTAAAATCCCACTCTATGCCATTATTCCTTCTTGCCTGGACTAGTACCATGAATTGAGCAAGTCTCTTGGAATACCTTCTTGTCTCCTTTCTCCCTGCAAGTAGCAGCCAAGGGACAGTCTCAAAGCAGCAATCAGATCAGATCACAAGCCCCCTCCCTCATTGTTTTACACATTTAGAGCCCTACAGCAGTTCCCTGTTGGAACTATTGGCTAGAAGTTGATAAGTTTGTAACAAAGGTTCTGAAATGGGGGCAATTTTGTCCCCCTGGGGACATTTGGCAATGTGTAGAGACATTTTTGGTTGTCACCACTTGGAGGTGATACTGGCATCTAGTGGGTAGAGCCCAAGGATGCTGCTAAACATGCTCCAATGCCCAGGACAGTCTGCCACAACTACGAATGGCCAGCCCCGAGTGTCACTGAGAAGCTCCAACCTAAAGCGAGCAGTATCACAGTGTTTAAGATGAAAGAATCAGGGACTCTGCCCCCAACTCTAGCTGGAAAGTTTTTGTGCTAACAAGTCACCCGTCTGCATTAACGAACATCTTCATTCAACTGCTCCTTTCAGCTGTTGCTAGGAAGGACCTTGATAGAGATGCAGCAGAGAGAAGCTGGGCTGTGCTGAGAGGCTTGTACATTCTCACCAAGAAGCATAACTAGGGTGCTTGGAGTTGACATAACCCTGAGCAAATCATATCCTCATTAAAGAATAATCCAATTAAAAAAGAAAGCCTTGTGTACTCATGGGTTGTTTACCCAGAGGTCTCAGAGGACAGATCATGAAAGCTTTGAACCACCGGACTGTACACAGCTGCCCAGTGAATTTGCAGAGAACAAAGGCCTCTGATTTTTTTTCCCTCCAAGCTGTTAGTCTTAAGTGAAGCAAGGTAAGAAAGTTCTCTTTAGTATCTTTTAACAATTAAAGGATGACATAGGCTATGTGTTTTGATCTCTCACAAAAAGTATGAAATTTTATTTCTTCTGGCGAAACATCTTTTCCAACAACATTTCAACAAATTAACAAAAGCAACTTCAGAATGTGTGTTTTTTCCACCCAAAAATGCAAAAACAACTGTTCTTTTTGGCTTTATTAAGCTAAACAGACTTGATATAAGTCTAGCCTTTCCTGCTACTGAATAATCTTATGTAATATGAATACAGCCACTGAAGAGCTAGTAATTGCTAATTATATTCCTCAACTAGCGTTCCTGTTAACCATTTTTAACTTGGGTTTCCCCTGATGGGTAGGAAGCATTCTATGGTGTGGTTTACCGGAGAAGCCCTCTGAAATCCCCTTTCGTTTGATAGGGAAAAGCCAAAACCTATCTTTGCCTGACAGGTTCCTATATATATACACATATACATATACATAATGTATATGTATATATAAAGTTTATAAATACATGTTAATATTTATAAATATTATATATATAATTTCAACTTTTAGATTCAGGGAGTACACATGTAGGTTTGTTACATGGCGTATTACATAATACTGAGGTTTGGGATGTGAATGATCTGATCCCTTCACCCAGGTAGTGAACATAGGATCCAACAGTTAGTTTTTCAACCTTAGCCCTTCTCCCTCCCTCTGTCCTCTAGTAGTCCCCAGTGTCTACTGTTTTCATCTTTAGGTGTCTGACAGGTTTCAAGAACCCTGCAGTGACAAATAGACTAAGTAAAACACAGGGACATGGTTTTGGCAGAAGACTGCATGAGAGACGCAAAATGGATGTTCATAGGAGTCAGATATGTTGGGGGCTTAGGAATAGGGTAGTTTGGACTCTCTTTATGCCAATAGCTCTCAACTCTGGCTCCTCATATTAGAATCACTTGGAGATCTCTTTAAAAAGCACCGAAACCTGGGTTGGGCCCCAGTCTCAGAGTTTCCGATTTAGTTGGCCTGGGGAATGACCAGGGCATAGGGATTTTTTAAAGTTTCCCAAGTGACTCTAATGAACATTAAGGGTTGAAAACCAATGCTCTAGACCAGGATTTCTTCACCTCAGCACTACTGATATTTTGGACTGCATCATTTTTTGCTGTGGGGACTGTCCCATGCGTTGTAGGATGTTTTGCAGCATCCTTGGCTTCTACCCACTAGATGCCAGTAGCACCCCTTCCCCAGTTGTGATAACTCAAAATGTCTCCAAACATTGCCAAATGTTCCCTGGGAAACAAAATCACCCCCTTCTCACACTGAGAGTCACTATCTTGGCTACTGCACGTTAATTGTAGTTACACAGATAGTATGGTGGGTAAGTAGATGAGGGGTTGGAGATTCAACTCTATAAAATAAATACTAAGGAATAAAACAGTTGTTCAATGTCCCATCCTCAGCCCAGAGGCAGGATTAGTGGTTATGTTCCCTGACTGTACACTGAAATACCTTTCCTCTGGATTACAGGCACACAAACTAAACTGGTTCCTCATTATTATTATTATTATTATTATTATTACTATTTGAGACAGGGTTTTGCTCTGTCACCCAAACTGGAGTGCAGTGGCATGATCTTGGGTTGCTGCAACCTCTGCCTCCTAGGCGCAGGTGATCCTCCCACTGACGCAGGAGAATAGGGTCTGGAGTCAGGGAACCTAAAGCCAATTCATCCTGACTTCCTAGAACTGAATCAAAAGGAAAACCACACCTCTCCACACCGAAGTAACAAAAGGATCAGAGGCTACTACCTTTGTACTGTGCAGATGAAAAATGGGAAGTACCTCTAATTGGTCCCCTCCTGCAACCAATCAGACTGGTCGCAGGACTAGTCTTCAAGTGTAACTTTGTAACTTCACTTCAGCCTCTGATTGGTCACCTCCTGCAACCAATCAAACTGGTCGTGAGCCACTCTTTCATTTACATAGGGTATAACCAAGTAACCAATGGGAAATCAGTAGAGGGTATTCAAACCCCAGAAAATTCTGCAACCAGTGATCTTCAGCTGCTTGCTCGAGCCCACTCCCATTCTGTGGAGTGTACGTTGGTTTCAATAAATCTGTGCTTTTGTTGCTTCATCCTTTCATTGCTTTGTTTGCGTGTTTTGTCCAATTCTTTGTTCAAAAGACCAAGAATCTGCACAACTCATAGTCAAGTCCCTCCACTGGTACCATCACCTCAGCCTTCCGAGTAGCTAGCTCCACAGGCACGCGCCATCATGCCTGGCTAATTTAAAAAATTTTTTTTGTAGAGACAAGGTTTCACCACGTTGTCCAGGCTGGTCTTGAACTCCTGAGCTCAACTGATCCCCCCCACCTCGGCCTCCCAAAGTTCTGGGATTACAGACGTGAGCCACCATGCCTGTTGGCTCCATATTATTAATAGTCTATATTTGAGTATAGATGCTCTTTGACTTACAATGGAGTTACATCTCAGTAATCACATCATAATTTAAAAATATCATGAGTCAAAAAGGCATTGAATACACCTAACCTGCTAAACATTATAGCTTAGCCTACACTACCTTAAATGTGCTCAGAACACTTACATTAGCCTAAAGTTGGGCAAAGTCATCTAACACAAAGCCTATTTTATAATAAAGTACTGAATATCTCATGTAATTTATTGAATACTGTAAAGTGAAAAACAAAATGCTTGGATGGATACTCAAAGTACGGTTTCTACTGAATGTGTATTGCTTTCACAGTATTGTAAAGTCAAAAAATGGTAAGATGAACCATCATAAATTGGCCCCCATCTGTACGCAATCCGTGGTCAAAATCATTTATATAGTGTTAAAAATTTATCTCTGAAAGGAAAACAAATGATTCTCTCCTTAATCTAGTCTTTTTTTCCCTGTAGGAAGCCTTCTCTCCTCTTCCATTCAATACTCCTCCAGAGATAACTTTCTAGCTCTGGGTTGCCCAATATGGTAGTCACTAGCCATGTGTGGCTTGTTAAAAGTAAACTTAAATTAATTTAAATTAAATAGAAGCAAAAATTCAGATCCTTAATCACAATAGTCACATTTCAGTTGCTCAACAGTCACTGCAACATTTGAGCTAGTGGCTAGTGGCGGTAACATTCTAATGCAGAAATAGAACATTTTCATCACTGCAGAAAACTGGACAGCAGTTTATAACCATAGAGCTTATGGTGACATTGTCATGCTTAAAAACCTGTGTTAGTTCCCATTGCCTCTAGGATCAAGTTCAGTCACCTAGCTTGGCATTTAAGAAATTTTACTATCTAACTTCAGATGTCTCCTCCAAATCCCTCTTTCCTCCTTAGTCTCCTTTGAGCAGCCCATCCCTTTATAGGAAAGATCAATGCACTTCCCTACCTCCCAGCCTTTGTCCGTATTATTTTATCTGTCATGGATACCCTTTCTCTAACTCCACTTGGCAAATTCACGCTTGATCTTCAGAGTTAGTTCAAATGTCCCTCCAACCTCCCTTCCCACCTTAGTTCTCCGGATACCAAACAATTGCTCCATTCACTGTCACCCCGCGGGACTTGAATACCTGTTAATTGCATACATGTCACATTTTGTCATAAATAGTTATGTCTCTATCTCCCATGCTTAATTCAGTGCTCCTGAGTGGCTGTATTTCTCCTTGTATGACCAAAGGCTAACAGAATGTAGGCAATCACATTTCAAAGAAATAATTGGCTAGCTAACGAATAAAATGGCATGATTCGACACATTTAACATCACAGAATTCTAACAGCCCACACCTGCATGCAGTTGATGGAATTCTGGGATTGTTCTTGATGTTCTCTGGGATAAGAACATCTGCCTTTAATTTTATGAGCAGGATGAGCATATTTGGTGACTTAGAGGGCTCTTTACTGAGATAGATGATAAATTTATTTAAAGGTTGTATCTGCTGGGTTGATAGTCACAAAGAGTAAGAAAGAAAATACAAAGGAAATTTATTCTTCTTGTATGTAGACTTCATCTCTCATATTAGTTAAACAGAAATATCTCAAAAGAATGAATATTAGGCCGGGCGCGGTGGCTCAAGCCTGTAATCCCAGCACTTTGGGAGGCCGAGACGGGCGGATCACGAGGTCAGGAGATCGAGACCATCCTGGCTAACACGGTGAAACCCCGTCTCTACTAAAAAAAAATACAAAAAACTTGCCGGGCGTGGTAGCGGGCGCCTGTAGTCCCAGCTACTTGGGAGGCTGAGGCAGGAGAATGGCGTAAACCCGGGAGGCGGAGCTTGCAGTGAGCTGAGATCCGGCCACTACACTCCAGCCTGGGCGACAGAGCAAGACTCCGTCTCAAAAAAAAGAAAAAAAAAAAAAAAGAATGAATATTAAACTAGAGAAAATCATTTAAAAGATCAGATTAATATTACAGCAACACAGTGTTTCTTCCCTGACACACTCTTGGTTCTCTCTAAAAGGTCATTTGTCTGCACTACCAAACTCAGAGCTGTATCTTACACTTCCTTTCTCTTTTCCTCAGCACCTAACACAGTGTCCAGTGCATAGCTGGTCCTCAGTTAATACTTGTTGAATAATTAAGATTAAAAAAAAAAGAAAACAGGTGGTTATAATGGAGGGGGTGGTGTGAACACCAAGTCAAACAAGATTGAGTGAAATTATTATTCAAGACTACATCGGCTTTCTATTACTGCCGTGGCAAATTACAACAAACTTAGTAGCTTAAAACAATACACATTTATTATCTCATGGTTTTATCGGTTAAAAGTCCAATGTAAATCTCACTGTGCTAAAATCAAGGTGCCAGGTGCACAGCATGCCTTATGGAAGATTTAGGGGAGATTTTCTTGCCTTGCCTTTTTCACCTTCTGTAGGCTACCAGAATTCCCTGCAGAAGGTGAAAAAGGTAATTTCAATGGCAGGTCAAGTCCTTCTGGTGCTGCCATCAGATGGCCCTCTGACCGCAGCTCAAAAAATTTATCCGATTTTAAGGACCCATGTGATTATCTAGATAGAGTCCACTCAGCCAACCCAGGATAATCTTCCCATCTCAAGATCCATACCTTTAATCCCATCTGCTAACTCCCTTTTGCCATGTAACATACTCACAGGTTCCAAGGGCTAGAGGGTAAACATCTTTAGGGGACCATTATTCTGCCTGCTACAGGGGAGTCACACAGAATGACTAGAATTACAAAGAAAAAAACAAGCAACTGCTACATGTCCCTGGTCTTCTCACAAGCAGCATGAAATATGAATGCTTAAGCTTGAATACACCTTTTTCTAAACCTACTATTTATAAATGCAAAGGCCTAAAAATAACCCTTTTATGTTCAACAATAGGATAATAAACACATAAATTCAGAGGCAATAATATGGTGCAAATGTGGTAGAGTGAGGAGAAATAATCTTTTTTTTTTTGAAAAATCTTTAATGCCATGAGAACATATTTAGTTTCCTAGATCTATTTTTAAAACGGCTTTTTTTCCTTAGGATACTAATAATATATGTGAACTCTTAATAGTTTGGAAACGCAAAAAACTTTGAAGTAAAAAAAAACCACCCTAAATCCCACCAAGCAGTCATAACCAGTTACTATTTATGTGTCTATTCTTCCGATATTATGTAAATGCATATCAAATTATATATGCATTAAAAATATTAACTTATTCTAAATGATTCTTTAAGTATCCTATTTCCCCTCTAAATATTATCCTAAATATGTTCTTATGGCATTTATAAATAGTAGGTTTAGAAAAAACTGTATTCAAAAATCTGTATATATAACTCTGATTATTTCCTTAAGGGTGTAAATGAGGAATTATCACATCAGAGACCATTTTAAGACCACTGGTATTTGTCATCTCATTTCCCTCCATAATGACTACACCAGATTTACCCCCATGAGCAGTGTACAAAAGTGCCCTTTGCAATGAACTCTGAGCAATGTTTACCAGTGCTATGGACTAAATTATGGCTGTTTCCCCAAAATTCATATGTTTAAGCCCTAGCCACCAATGTGATTAGATTTGATGATAGGGCTTTTAGGAGGTAATTAAGGTTAAATGAGGTAATAAGGGTGGGGTCCTAATCCAGTGAATTGGTGGCCTTATAGGAAAAGGAAGAGAGAAAGAGATCTCCTTCACATACATACCACATGCACATGCACCGAGGAAAGGCCACGTGAGGACATAGTGAGAAGTCGGCTGTCTCCAAGTCAGCAGGAGAGCCCTCACCAGAAACAGAATTGGCTGTCACCTTGAACCTGGATTTTCCAGCCTCAGAAACTGCAAGAAAATGAATTTCTGTCATTTAATCTACCTAGTCTATGGTAGCTTTTTATGGCAGCCTGAGCTAATGAGCTAATGAGCTAATGCAATGAAGGGTGAAAAATGATGTCCTTGTTCTATTAATTGGTGATGATTTGATTTCTAGAAGGATGGTCATTTTGTTTACAGGCCACTTTTCATGTCTCTGGGAAAATTCAGAGTCAAATATTTTTGGACTCTGAAACAGAATGTTACAAAAATCATAAGGCATAGAGGACTGAAATTCAACAGCACTTCCACAGAGCTAGAATTGTGTTCTTTAGAATAATGCATTTTTAAATGTCTGCATCAATCAGAACAAACGCTTCAACCCATTTACATAAGCCCTTTTTGATTTTAGTCTCCATTTATCTATTTTTAAAGGCTTAAAGATCTAGCTACAAGAGTACCAAGAAAACTCTTTTGCCTTTGTAGATGAAGTTCACAACATGTGTGCTAAACTATTTGATTCCTTCAAGCACCATATGAGTTAGGTGGTGTTGAGGTTAATTGGGTAGTATGGATGGTGGAAGGAATTGATTGACTTGAAGGACATGAAGATGCAAGGCTAGTGCGAGAAACCATGTGTGAAACCAGTGCATTTGGAGCTACATGTAAAGGTCACTGAGGCCTTCTTGAACAATTTACAAAATAAGAATGGGTGGGAGGAAATTGAAGACAATTTTATATCCTTGTGACTAGAAAGGAGATGTGAGCTAAGAAGAGAGTTCAGACATGACCAAATGAAGCAGAGGCTAGCAGCCCAGGCAACAATACTCCTTTCTTGGTGGGTAATGACATTGTAATGAGTAACTGCAGACAAACAAAAGTCAATAGTTCTTACACGCAGAGTAGCACCTAACACAGCAAGTAGTACCTAGGGGAAGGTCTGGGGAGGAGTTTGAAAAGGGTTTCTAAGATAGGAAAGGGTTAAGTCTTATTATTGTACGGAAAGATTGTATCTACTCAGAGGGATGAGAGTAATCACAAATATACAGTGGTTATTATGCCCCTTATATAGAAAATGAAACTGAGGCTCAGAAACCTCAAATAGCTCCCCTAGAGTTACACAATTGTTAGTGCCGAAATGTGAACTCAAACCTTCAGACTTGAAGCTGGAAATGAATTTCCTTGGCTTCAATGTCTCCATCTCAAAAATGACTGTATTTTTGGGAAGGCTGCTTCAGAGTTCATGTTCTATTGGCCATTCCACTGATTCTGCATCTCCTTGACAAACGAATCTTGGGCCAAAAGTTCATTGTGGGGACGCTGTTGGTGAGTACATTAATCTGATCAGATGTATTCTCATTGGAAGTAATATTTAAAATGGTTTACTGAGTTTGGAGGATGCAGATGTTAAATAAATAAAATTGGAATATCCCCTTTCTCTGTTGCTTAGAACTTTACCCATTTCCCTTGTCTCCTCACTAGCACCCTGGTGGCTTCCCCCTACCTCACAATTTCTTTTCATGCTCCTTTGGTGGGTCTTTTGCCTCTGCCTTCACCTCTAAATGTTGAGTGCCTCAGAGGTCTATCCCGTGTCCCGTATCTTTTGTCCACACTCTAACTGGGCAAACTCATCATGTCCAATATCTTTAAAATATTCACTCCCAGGATTCTAGATTCCTGTATCCAAAAGCCAACTAGATATCACTAATCGGAAGCTTAATAAGTATCTCAAACTCAACATGACCCAAGAGAATTCTCTCTTTTGCCAATCAGGTTTTTTCCAGTCTCATATATCTCAGTAAATGGTTTCACCACCCACTCAGTACTCAAGTAATTGTTCTTGATTACTGTTTTATAGCTTCCCTCACCTTCCACACCCAATACTTCTTGAACAGCAAGTCCCGTGAATTCTATTTCCAAACCACCTCTCAAACCTTTCAACTTTTCCCCATCTCCACTGGTGTCACCACCCTTTGTCACCTGGGGCTAGTACAAAAGCCTCCCAACTAGTTTTCTCTGCTTCCACATGAATTGTTTTGTAAAAATATAAATCACATTAGTTCTCGGCTCAAATCTCTCTGATAACGTTTCATTGCACTTAGATTAAAAATCCATCCTTCTTAATCTAGTTTATAATGTCCTTCATGAGCTAACCTCTGCTGACCTCTGAGACTTCATCTGTCCATTCACCCATTGGCCCACTATCCTCAGCTACACTGGACATTTTTCTATCCTGACACTCAGCTAGCTTATTCTTAACGAAGGACCTTGACTCTAACTTAACTCTGTGCCTGGAATGTCCCTCTTCCTCCACATTCTTGTGGATAGCTCCTTCTTGTCATTTACATATCATCTCAAAGGTCATGTTTCCAGAGAGACTTTCCCTGACCATCCCATCTAATTAAGGCCTATTTTTCTTACATATTGATTTGAGTGTTTGTTCACTAGAGTAGTTCCATGAGAGCAGGAAGCAGATCTATCTTATTGAGGACGCTCCTGGTATCAAACTATCTGTGGAAGAGGAAACTGAGAATCCAGCATCGTCTTAGAAGATGGGGGAGTTGCTAATGGAAAGAATCAGGTCTCTGAAAGACTTCATAGAACACAGTACCACACTTTCTGACATCCTCTGCCAATCTCATTCGATTGTGACATGGGCAAGAAACAAATCTTGGTTGTGTTTGCCACTGAAATTCCAGGGCTGTTTGTTACAATGGTTAACCTCTTCTGACAAATTTCACAAAATTCCATTTACCCTCGCTTTGCCTCACTACGTATTATTCAGTTTAAGATTATCACTGTCCTCCAGGAAGCCTTCCTTGACTTCCTCGTGGCTGGCTTTTGTGTTCCCACGGCACCATGTGCATTGTTTCATCATGTACTAACCACATTGTATTATATACTGTCTCCTCATGTGACTAAGTTTTTCCTGAGGTCAGAAGCTATATATTTTTCTTTTTTGTGTTTTTATGGCCTATTACAATGTCTGGCACCACAATAAATCTTTGTTAGATAAATAAGCCGTAGACAGCAAGCAGTTCAGGTTTTAATGGAGGGCAACAGTATTTCTTTGCAATGGTTAACGATACTAGTAGAAACATTTAGAATATGAAATGAAAAGTGGGGAAAGGCTTTATGAGTATGAATTTATTTGAATGAAGAAAAATTTCAGTGTTACTTAGGCTGAATAAAGACACAATGATCATTAAGTAATTCTAGAAAATAGAGATAATTCTAGATAAATGATCCTTATAAGATTCCTTTGATTCCTGTTAATTGCAATCCAATACATAAATATTGAAGACTTAGTATGAGCAAATTACTCTTTTTCATATGACAAAGAAGAAAATACTTCTGCCAGTTAACATTTTATAATTCTATGACCTTATGATTCTGAACACCTACGTAAGATATTTTTAAACCTTGACAGTTACATTGGGAGATTTACATCAAGAACCAGCATTATGGAGATAGAATTTGCATGGAGTTCTATCATCAAAGTTTTACTACAAACTGGGGCCACTGGGTCATTTTTAGATACAGACCATTGGTTAGTGGCTTCTCCCCAGAGTGAACTGGATAGTCATGTGCCACTTGGCAGTTTTCAAGGTATGAGTTTGTTCTGTTTGATGTTCTGTCAATTTCTCTAGGGGACAAGCAGCCAGATGGTTAATTGCCCTTCCGTAAGCACAGACACACTCACAGAAAAGGTGTGAGGAAGGACCCCTCCGAAAGAGGAGTCTCTCACACAGCAGGCTGAGCTGCTGTACAGAGTTGAGATTGTTGACCCACTGATTGTGCCTGAAAGGCTTTTCAGCCACACAAAACCCTAGGCTTCCCCATTAGCATATCAGAGGTGGCACAGTGGTGGGAAATACTGCAGGCAACAAAGGATGTGGCTCAGTGGTATTGTCTCATTGGTGCTTACAGAAGCAGAAAAAATGATAATCGGGCCAGAGTTGCAGTGATGGACAGATGTTGACATATTTTATTGGGCGACCAATGTCTTCCACTCCCCCTCCATCAGTTGATCCATTCTCAAGACTCCCTACCCCTCCAAGGCACAGTTCCTCAACCAATACACAAGGAAAAGCCACGACACAATCAAAACCTCTCTTGAGCTGAAACGAAGACACAGTTTCAGCTTTAACTTGAACCATGCCTGGAAGGGATTTGTCATTTTTCTCAGACTTGAAAGTCTTATATGGAACATAACTTGATGATAAATAGGAGAGTCAGCTGCCAGTTACTAATACCATCATAGAGACTGAGTCACTGTTGATGTCACCGCGACTCTTTGCAGGATCAGCCATCTTATTATTTTATACTGAAAGGGAGAAAAGAGGTTTAGTGAAAAAGTCACTTTACATTCTTATTGTCCTAAATTATTTCCCATCTCTGAAGTTTGAGACCAGTGTTCTATGCTCTATAGCAATGGCTCTCAACTGGAGGTGATTTTGACCCCCAGGAATCGTGGCAATGTTTGGAGGCATTTTTTTTTGTGGTCACAATTGGGTGAGGGGGTGCCACTGGCATTTAGTGGATCGAGGCCAGGGATGCTGCTAAAGATGCTACTATGCACAGGACAGCACCTATGATAAAGACTTATTTGGCTCAAAATGTCAATAGTGCTGAGACTAAGGAACTCTATGGCCTTCTTTGTGAAGTTAATTTACAAATTCTTACTGAGTCAAATTGCTATTGATAAATGGGCACCTTGAGGCACTTATAGCCCCATGCTCACTATATTGATTTAAAATATTGAACAGTTCTTGACAAAGAACAGGGCCGAAATTAAAATTTCTTATCCTTGGCTGCAATATTGAAAGATTTTATCTAAGCAGTGGGTGTAAAGTTTGAGAAAATTGTATATTGAGCACTGAGGGGTAAAAATTTTCCTACATGCAGTAAATTGACTTTCTTACAGCCAACAATATGTCTTTTACTTCATGCTCAGCTGAGTCTTAAATATGCTCCAAATGGCATAAAATTTGATTGAAGAATTCTTCCTCCTCACTTGGAAATATTTATAACCTCTTGGAAAATGACACACTGGGACACACTATATGTTGTTCAATTATATATATATTATATACAACATTAATTACATATATAATATCAAATTTACATTTAAAGTCACATGTATTAGGTTTGTGTTTAGTATCATGTTCTCTTGGCTTAAATTTTTTTTCAGCTCAATATTTACAAATCAAAACATTTGTAATTGTATGTATGCATATATATATATGCCTAGATAGATAGATATGTCCAAAGAAACATAGTTTTCCTTAGGTGCAAGTTATTCTATCCAGGTAACTACATGTTGACCAAACCACTCCAGATCTAAAGCACTAAAGATTATTGGTCACTGGTTGTTATATCTATTAGTATACAATTTTGATAACTGTCTTTTCCACAGGTTAAAGTAGATTTTGTATGCCAGTAAAATAATTGCAGATGATTATAATGGACTTTATAAAGAAGAATATAAAATGGAGACCAAATTAATTGTCTCAATTTACCTTCAACTATCTTAAGTTATGGTCTACATGATATACAGTTTTGCTCTTAAAAGTTTTTGATTAAAATTATCCTATTGTATTGGAATTCATCAAGCCTAAAGCACTTTCAAATTCACTTCACTCTCTGATGAAGACACTTTACCACTTGTAAAAATATTTTTGCTTCCTGTAAAGCACAGTGTTACGTATTCTAACACAGTGGTTCCTATCAGAATCAATTGGGCCCTAAAGGTATACTCATTTCTTAGGCCCTACTCAGACTGGTTGAATCAGAATATAAGAGGATAAGGCCCAGGTATTGATATTAAAACAAAGCAAAACAACAATAACCCCACACATACACGCGCGCGCACACACACACTCACACACACGCACACGCCAGGCCATTCAAACTTACTGCCATGGTGGGAAGGCTGGCTGAAAACTCAGATCTAAAGCACAGACTATCGTAGGCAACAGAATTGGCAGGTAAACTGGGAAAATATTGCCCCATAGAGATAGTAGGGACATTTCCCTGTTTTGGCCTTGAGGGGAGGTGGAGGGCAGGAATAGCCCAGGAGAATAAGTTTGGTATGCAACAATTTAGCAATGATTCACTTTTTAAATTGCCATCCTGTATGATAAAGTCTTCCTGGGGAACTATAATGCAAGAATGCTGGGATCCAGGTGGGGTTCTTAGTTCTGGCTCTTTCCCCACCAGCTGTGGGTGAGCTCTGTGGGTGAGCTCTTCCTTTACTCTTCCCAGCCTCAGTTTACTCACCTGTAAAATGAGGGGGCTTGGTTACGATTTCTACTGTTTCTGTTCAACTTAGAAAAATAGCTATGAGTCATAATTATGAACTTAGAAAAAATTAAACAGTTTAACATTGTATATTTTTCATAAATTCATAAAGCGCTGTATGGCAAAATGAAAAAGAATTTATAAAGGATTTTTTGGCAATTTGTAATTCAGACATAAATTTGATCATATCAGGAAAATGGGCCTAGTGTTTTGGCTGTTTTCTACAGCTAAATGTATCTTATACTGGAGATTAGCAAATTTTTCTGTAAAGAGGCAGATAGCAATTATTTTAGGCTTTGAAGGGTAGGTCACAGAAAAGAAAATTGCAAAACCTTTAAAAATATATATCATTTAAAAAATGTGAAAAATAGGGCCAGGGACAGTGGCTCATGTCTATAATCCCAACACTTTGGAAGGCTGAGACGGGATGATTGCTTGAAGCCAGGAGTTTGAGACCAGCCTGGGCAACACAGCAAGACCCTGTCTGTACGAAAGTAAAAAATAAAAACAATTTGTCCAGTGTGTTGGCACATACCTGTAGTCCCAGCAATTATGGAGGTAGAGGCGGGAGGAAAGCCTGAGCCCAGGAGGTTGAGGCTGCAGCGAGCTATGATTACGCCACTGTACTCCAACCTGGGTGACAGAGCAAGACCCTGGCCCCTGTCTGTGAAAAACAGGTAAGGGCAGGGTTTGACGATCCCTGTGTTAAACAATTAGAACATATATTTGGATAAAAACAAAATTACTTGCTTTTATATGACAACAGTTGTTAAAAGCTATTGCTATATGGAGAGATCGAACCCGGGCAATAAGGAGACCTGCTGAAGAAGTTTTTACTCAAAGCCTGCATGGAAGCCACCATCATGTGCCCCCATGACAAACTCATCCTAGTTTGCCAGCGACTGGCCCAGTTTAAGCACTGAAAGTCTCAAGTCCCAGGAAATGAGGATGACTGGTTATTTTACATCTGTGACTCTTGGAAAGGTTTCTTTACGGAAAATCTAGGATCAAATTGAAAGGGAAAAAGCTTCAGATGGAAATGCTTTCAGGAGCTTTACCATATAAACAACAGGCAAAGATCCCAGCTGGAAAACTTTAAAGGGAAAAATTGTAAGAGAATATTTGCAGTATTTTTTTTTTGGCTTGAGCTCAATGGATTCTAAATCTACCTACCCATTAACAGCATCAGTTCAACAGGCTGTAGATGAGGAAAGTGCTTATTCACAAGGTGTGTCAGGTCTTTTTTGTAGAATCAGTTTATACATCCTCTGGATTTGATAAATGCTGGGCATTATGATGAAACACAGCCCAACGTTACTACTCAAAAGTTACAGGATTTAGAATTATTTCCTGGGTTTGCCCGAAGAGGACATGTGACATGAAACTAGCTGTGACCCTAATTATGAATATAAAGATTACTGATAGAGACTACCTCTGAAACAATCCAGAATAAAGTGGGAGCAATTTTCTCAATATATTATTATGTGCATCTGTGATATTATTGTAATTTGAATCTTGAATCTTTAAGACTAGAAGCTCAAAGCTCAAAAGGTGATTTTCTCTGAGGAACTTGTCTTGAAATTAAGTACACGAGAAGCTGTGTTATAACCACATGGTTTTCCAGTTGTACTTCATCCAAACAGGAATCCTTCTTAAAATATAAATATTAAAAAGCAGATCTAATAATTCAAAAGAGGACGCCATCGGCTAAAACCAAATCAAGAATATAATTTAGAACCTTTTACGATATTCTTTCATTTTATTCAGTTTATCGAAATTTTAATCCCGTGTTTGAAGCTTCCAATGTGTTCTTTATGATTCACCCTATTTGGGGTCATAAAAGCACCTTTTGGCCGGGTGTGGTGGTTCTCTCCTATAATCCCAGCACTTTCAGAGGCCAAGGCGGGCAGATCATTTGAGGTCAAAAGTTCAAGACCAGCCTGGCGAATATGGTGAAACCTTGCCTCTACTAAAAATACAAAAATTAGCCAAGCATAGTGGTGGGTATCTGTAATTCCAGCTACTTGGGAGGCTGAGGCACGAGAATCACTTGAACAGCTAAGGCAAAGGCTGCAGTAAGCTGAGATCACACCACTGTACTCTAGCCTGGGCAACAGAGCAAGATTCCATCTAAAATAAAATAAAATAATATAATATAATAAAATTAATGCACCTTCTTTTCTGGGCTTCAGGTCAACTTGCAATCAAAAGCCATTGCTTCCTTTAAAGCTGTGACTATAGGTAACTCTGTTTAGAAAGTATTTCAGCAGAATTATTGACACTGGAAAATACTCAGCATCTAAATGGGCCTTCTTTCCTTCTGCATGGTATAAAATTGAGGGAAAAAAGGGGAGACCTATTTAGGTAGCAGTTTGATGTTTTAGTTCTACAAAAAACACAGTGACAAGTGTCTTTTCCTAGATGAAAACAAACATTTTCTTTTGCTATAAAGGGAATGGATGTAGCGTTAGGAACTCAAACCATGAAAGTTCAGAATGGTTTAAGTGTTTGTAACGAAAGGAAAAAAGGACCAGGGGCCGTTAGGGTGCACTGAGCATGGTCTTGGAGGAATTTTAAGGAAATAGAAAATATTGCTTCACCTCCTTTTTCTCGGAATGTGCCAGTGTGTATTGCCATATAAATATGTTAATAAATATGCATGCAATATCTGTTTTTAAGGTTCTATTAGTTGCTACTTACCTACCCCTATTCACTCAAATCCAAAAGACAAGTGGACATCAACTTCTTGTTTCACTTACTGAAATCAGGAAATTCTTATTCATTTTTCATAACATTTTATTTATTATTATTACTGTTTTGAGACAGAGTCTCACTCCATCGCCCAGGCTGGAGTGCAGTGGCACGATCTCGGCTCACTGCAGCCTTGACCGCCTGGGTTCAAGCAATTCTTGTGCCTCGGCCTCCTTCATTCTCCTGAATAGCTGGAATTACAGGTGTGTGCCACCATGCCCAGCTACTTTTTGTAATTTTTTAGTAGAGACAAGGTTTTACTATGTTGCCAGGCTGGTCTCAAACTCCCGATCTCAAGTGATCCACCCACCTCAGCCTCCCAAAGTGCTGGGATTACAGGCATGAGCCACCACGCCTGGCCCAGTTTTCATAACATTTTAACACATAAATTCCAGTACCACTGGTTGTACGCAAGGTAAATTTTTCTAAATTATTTTCTGAGGTAAACATAAATATGGGAACCTTTTTTCCTTAGTGGATCTTGTAAATAGGTGAGGACTTACCTTGCTCACCTACAAAACTTTCCAAGGAACAATAGCTAACGTTGAGCCCCACACAATCCCAACCTTGAGGCCTGAGTCACATGGCCCTGCTGGCCCTGCCCCCTATGCCTTCCAATGCCCCTGTGGATCCAATTCCCGTTTTAAAGATTTTTCACATGAGGATCTATTCTATGAGTCTCTGTTGCCCTTTCCTCCTAGGGTCGCTCAGAACCACCACTCCCCCTCATGGTGCCCTGTAGACTGGTGATTGAACCAGAGTCTCAGCTGATGCTGGGGCTGTAATTCTGCAAACCTCATTGCCCCATTGCCATCTGACTCCCTTTTTTGGCTCTGCCAATAGGGGGTGCAAAAGGAGGTAGAAACTTGGAGGATGGATAACTTCTCATTTGCTTGTTGGTCCCATGAATGTCATCTCAGGCAGGCTTCTTTGCCCTGGCCACAATTGGTTCCCATTTCAGCATCATTTTTCAGCCCCTTAAAGGTACCAGCACCAGCTGATTGAGTGACAGCTGCTTCCTCAGAGGCTGGGGCCCCAGCCCTTCGAGGGTTCTTCCCATAGATTTTAGGTTCTGTTAACCCCAGGTTCTTCCATTCCCCCCCTCCCCTGCAGGCCTAGGAGTGGCTGCTGTCTTCAGTAGTAGCAGCTACCTCTGTTACCTCCATGTTCCCACCTCCTCTTTTCAGTCCTTTAATGCCTATTTAACTGAGTCTCTATATTCAATATTAAGATTAAAATAACAGGTGTGTTTCTCCCTTTCTCAATCGCATTTTGATTGAGACTCAGCTCTACTATAGGCCTCTAAGGCTCTGATTTCTCAAACATGCCACGTGGTGATGGAAGGGAGTCTGGTAGCATTTCTTCCCATTTGTCCAGGCTTTACTGTCTCCTTGTTGAGATCTGCGTACTTATATAAAATGACCCCCAAAGAGGAATCCTCCTTTTGGGACCCCGCCTCCCCACTCCTCACACACATTTCTACTGCAACTCTGTGATACCTTCATGGATTGACCACACACCAAGGGTTCTGCCCAAGGGTTCTCTTTGATATTTGTTCAGAAAAACCTATCTCCCTATCCCAAATAGCCTGGACTTCAGGGCATTCTTATCACTCATTCCATCCTTCACAAGATAACTGACATTTTACTCAAGGTGGCTGCTTAGTAGAGAGTTGGCCCCTGCCCAGAAGGACATGCCTTAGCTGATCCAAGGACTCTAGGCAAGCCCTAAGATTCCTCATTTTGGCCCCCAAGGCACTTTTTCTTAGATACACTTACATTCTTAAAGCTAAAGTGGACCTTCGAAATTATTTAGCATCTATTCTAACCTTTCATTCTAGGAAGCATCTATAAATTATATATTTTTAAAAATTACAATAGTAGATGAATAAAACAAAAATAAATGGTTAAATAGATAATTCAGAGAATATGAATTTTTCCCATGTCTGATGCTGTAAGGCAGTCAAGAAATCCAAAAGAAATATTTTATATATGTATGCATTTTTTAAAATAAAAATATATACTTTTAAATTTTTATCTTTAACCTGGCTCTACACATTGAGAGTTACCATCTCAATAAATGTCAGGCTCGGGAACTTGTAAATTCTATAGAGAACTAAAGCAATTTTCCTGTAATTATTCAGCAGCTGTCATTCCTGGAAACTGTAATTGCAGTGAAATAGAATGTTCCCAAATCATGATGAGGGGAGGCAATGTTCTGTGATCTGGGGCACGCAATGCCAATGAGGAATACAGCATATAATCTGTGTATCTAGAATATAAAATGGAAATACTGCTAGGGCATATGAGGCCACCATTTGTTCAATTATTCAAAATCTCTTATAATGTTTTGGTCTCTCAAGCATCCATGGCCACATTCTGATATGATTCTGTTTAATCCTCTGCATGTTCAAACCTGATCTCTGATTATGGTATTCTCATCTCTATAAAAACAACCACAAAGTGTGGTTAACAGATAGAAAAGTACCACTAGATAGGAGGAATAAGTTCTAGTCTTCTGTAGTACTATTGGGGGTGGCTATGATCAACAACGATTTATCGTATATTTTCAGCTAGCTAGAACAGCGGATTTTGAATGTTCTCACACAAATAAATGATGAGTATTTGAGATGATAGATATGCTAATTACCCTGGTTGGATCATTATACATTGTATACAGGTATCAAAATATCACATTGTACTATATGTACAATTGTGTGTCAATTTAAAATAATAAAAAAAGTAAAAACCCCCCTTATGTACATTGAAAATGCACTTTTAAAAATGAATTCTGAGTTTCTTTTCCCAATGAATGTAAAACAACAGAGTTGAAAAACAGGGTTGGTTCTCTATAGTTATTTTTAAATATCCTCGTCCCATTTAGTGCTGTGGTTATCTACTAGTTATCTATAGACATATAACAAACTACCTGAAATCTTAGCAGCTTAAATCAGTCAACATCTTTTATTTCACAGTTTCTGTGGGTTAGGAATTCACGAGTACCTTAGATGGTTAGTTCCAGCTCAGGAGCATTCATGAGGCTGCAATCAAGCTGTGGACCAGGGCTGCCGTCATCTGCCTATTTCTAAGTATTTCTTTCTTTTAGTTGCTATTGTTAACTGGGTTTTTCCATTATTTTCTTCAGTTTGTTCATTATTTGTGTAAAGAAATGTATTAATTTTTGTGTTGATTTCATATCCTGCAACTGCTGAATTAGTTTAGTAGTTTCTAACGGGTTTGTGTGTGTAATCTTTAAAGTTTTCTCTCTCTATATATCCATGTTACCTGCAAATAGAGATCGTCTTTCTTGTCAGTCGAAATCCATCATGAAAATAGCACTGCAGAGGACTGATATACTCCCGTACTGGTAGGAATCAGCTGGGTATGTGACCTTGGACTTAACTCTTCATATTTCTGGGCCTGTTTCCTCACCTGCCAAGTGAAAGAAGCATGAGGAAAGAATGACACTGGTCTTAACTGGCCTTCTACAGTCATTATCTTATCTACAGTCATTATCTCATATAATGTTCAAAGCAGAAGCAAAATTCTAAGCAGTGAGAACAGAGAGACTAAGCAATCAGGAGGACCACCTACCCTGCAGCACCCAATTGTAAGGCAAAGAATCAAATCCCATTCAGCCTTACCATAAAACCAACTGAGTCAGGTACTACCCAAGTCCACTTGCAGCTATCAAACCCCTGTGCCTTCCACCAAAAGTGCCCACATACTTTATTTTGAGTTCTGTAGTCCCAGAGAATTGCTTTTCATTTTTTTTTTTAAACAAAGATCCTTTAAATGCAAACCATTTGTATCATTTCCTTGATTTTCTTTTCCCCTGTGGAAACTAACCACTTTTGTACAGTGACTTCATTTTTAATTCAGGAAAATAAATGATTGGTATGTAGGGCAGTTTCCGGCTCTCCCTGTGTTAGGAAACAAAGGATCAGGGCTTAGCTAGACATGTACCTAGTTCCATTTTTCCTTAACATGGCTATTCATAGAGATGTTCCTGTGCATTTCATCTCGCTCTTTCCTTGTGACCTAGGGTAGTAATAAACTTCCAAAGAGCTGACTTGAGGCTAAGAGTCCAAATTTATTACATCTCAGATAAATGTTTTATGAGGCTTTTGAGAACCTTCTATTGACTTCACTAAACCATTTTTTTTTCTCTACATAGACATGGATTGTTTAAAAATGTATTTCATATGGTTATTTAAGAGGATGTGTCTTTCTGCTAGCCAGATGATTACTGCAGGATTATAAGCATATTGTTGAGACTTTAGTACATAAATCTCTCAAAAAATTCAAGGAATGTATAGGGCCTTTGGTTGCTTTGTGTACCTTTCCCTATGAAGCCACCCTGGTACCCTGACCTCTGTCACACCACCCTGGGGCTCTGATAAATCTACAACTTTGAAGACCATTCTCATGTGCCTTGTTGATTGATGGCCTTCTTCTCAAAGCTTCAGGAGGTTGGGAACACATTTTCCACTACGGGAACATTTTCATATTTAAAATTAAAGCTGCAGCACAGTTCTGTGGTTAGAAGAGTAGCATTTTTAACTAAGGTGCCACCAAGTCACACATGATACAGATTCATCACTTTATGGTATTTGCCATGCTTGACAAACAGAGCAAGATACTTCTGAAAACTCAGGCATTGGTTTCTAGCATCTGTCCTTGTAAACCTATTTTTTGAAAAATGTTCACATCCAGCCTTCTTTTGAGAGATTGAGAAGTAACAGGATGACTTTTTACCCAACCAAATATGAGGTTCTCTTATGAATCAGGAAGAAGCGTACAATGTTTATTTTAAAGAAACTTCTTATTTATAGCATTTTGCCTACTGGAGTGCTGGAGCTAGCTCACACCAGCCTATAAAAGTTGACTGATTTTGTCCCATGTTTGAAAAAGAAGAAAAACTCACATTATGCAATGCCTAGCATGTCCTTTTTAAGATGGTGGGCTCCTCAAAAAAGACATTTATTTTTTTCCCCACAGAATGTATAACCTATTTGAGGAAAGAAGGAAGACTGGAAACACCAAACAAAGCAGTGTAACCTTGACCACAAGGACAAGTGGAGTCCAAGAAAGAAAGAGAAAGGAGTGGGCACATATGGCAGAGACCATGGAAATGCTGGAGTTTGGGCTAGGTCTCTAAGGACAGGCAGGACAGGAAAATGGGCAATCAGGTAGAGAGAACGTCATGGAAAAGTTATGGTAGGCACATAGAAAGAATAAAATCTACCATGAATAAGAAAAGCAAGCATAGAGCACGTGAGTGTAGTGATGTGGGGAGAGCTTGCAACTGTGGGACCCAGTACAGTTTGTGCTGTGTCTCACACACATCATATGTCTTCTTATTCTGATCCTCAAACCGAGCCTGAGAGATGAAGGCTACTGAGGCTTAATTGGTGCAACACAGCTGTATAAGCCTGTGGTCAGAACAACAAAAAAATTGTCTTCTATCCCTGGTTCTGCATTGTCCCATAGTACCATGTTGATTCCACTTATCTGCACTTTAAAGCACGTAATACAGAAAAGCAGCAACAAAAGAGAATTTTAAATGAGTAAATATATTTAACACTTTCTGGTTTACTCTAAATGTGTGGATGATGACAGTAAAGTATAACTTACGAGTAGGATTGCTTTCAAGAGTTCAGACAGGCTGGGCACGGTGTCTCACGCATGTAATTCCAGCACTCTGGGAGGCTGAGGCAGGCGGATCACTTGAGCCCAGGAGTTAGAGACCAGAATGGGAAACACAGGGAAAGCTCATCTCCACAAAAATTACAATAAATTAGCCAGGCATGGTGGCACACACTGTAATCCCAGCTACTTGGACAGCTGAGGTGAGAGGATCACCTGAACCCAGGGAGGTCGAGGCTGCAGTGAGCTGTGATCACACTACTGCACTCCAGCTTGGGCAACAGAGTGAGATCCGTTTCAAAAAAAAAAAGCGTTCAGATACAATTTCTCCGCAAGGCGTCCAACATATCCGAGCCCACAGGCTTACTGTAGTCAACCCTAACTCTTGACAGGAAGCAGAATTATAACCAGAGCTCAATTTCTAAGGAAAAGAAAACACACAACAACTAAAACATAGTGTTATCTAAACTATGAGGGCTGGATTCTTCGGCCCCCTGAGAGTCAACTTTCCTAAAAGAAATATTTTTGTTCTTTTCCCCATACCATATGCTAAACCTCAAAAGGAATAAACAAGAACTGAACTTTTGAGTTTAAAAATTTCCAGTAACTTGAATCTCGTATGGTGTTGAGCGAAAAAATCCAGAGACAAATGGAATACTTCATGATTTTATTTCTCTAAAGTATAAAAAACTAAGCAAAACCAATCTGTGCTGTTAGAAGTCAGCGTTGTGGTTATCCTTGGTGGCATGGGAGTGGGGGGTATGATGACAGGGATCAAAAGAGAGCTTTTGGGGTGTAGATAATATTCAGTTTCTGTGAGTAGTGTTTACACAGGTATGTAAAAATTCATCAAGCTGTCAACCTAGAAGCTGCACATTTTTCCTTATGTATGTTATACTTCAATAACAAGGTACTTAAATATTTCCTGCACCCTTAAACAGGGTAGAGCCAGGATTATGATACTTTAAAAGACAAAGAATGTTCCACATTGGAAAAATGCTCTATGACAATTGCGTGTAGTATTGGAGGCCTGGCTTGAGCAGATGTTAGGGTAGAGCAGTCTTAGGAGGTTTGAAGGAAAGAAGGCCAGGTAAACAGAAGCACTGGTACATTCCATCCTTCCAAATGAGTGCCAGAATCTAACTGAAGGATACTTGAGACAATTAGAGATATAATACAAGGTCCTAGATGGCATATAATAATATCCAATATTATAATGCAACAAATAATATCAGAATCTGGCTCACCCTGGGGCTATTTTCTCATAATTCAACAAATTGGTTGCCCCTGGAAATCTTAATCCAGAAGGAAATGATTTTAGACAAAGAGAGAAAAGGCCACACTCATATGAGGTAAGTAAAATAGACATTATATTTTTAGTCATTCAATGAATAGGATACAATTTTAAAAGCAGAGTGTAGGGCCCCTTGAATTTCACTCACTGGTCACTCTTCATAATTGTAGCTGATATACAGGATCATTAAATTTTTGAGCAGAAAGTGGTATATAATTTAAGAGACATACTATTTTATCCCTTTTCTAGGTTTGCTAAGCCTCTACTTATGTCAAGTCAGCTCATTATAAAGTTCTATACCATGTTAAGTTAAGCTCTTACCTCCTATTCAAAATTTTCTTCTCCAAGTTATACCTTGGAGCAAATGTCAGATCTTTTTCTATGCCACAGGGCCTACTGGAGATCTGGTGAAGCCTATGGACTCTCCCCAGAGCAAGTGTTTAAATCCATAAATGAAAAGGCATGAGGTTACACAGAAAACCACTTTTACTAAAATTCAGTTCTCAAAATACTTTAAAACTTTAACATAGCAACATATATGCTTCTTAGAGAAAGCATTACAAACAAGAGCCGCCTGAGGTCTAATAGCAATTGTAATTTCAAAGTGTCAATGAGAACAAATGAATTTTTGAAATATCTGCAACAACTCTATGGTAATTTTTAAAAAATCTATGATTTCTATCGGTGAAAAAGTTACAAGTATTAATAAAATTCTGTGTATGTTTCATGCACGCTTGAAAGAAATGCTAAATGTCAGTTAGGGGTTGATGAAAGTAAGGATCCATCCAAGCCCGTAGATACGATGGATTCCACCTACAGACTCAAGATCTGTGAATCCCAAGCTAATAATCTCTATTTTAGAGCATGTTCTTGGCCTATACTCAGACTTACTAGCCATTTAACAATAACATACTTGATTTTGGTAAAATGGTTTAAATTAGTGTAACATATAGTCCAAGGTTTCCCAAATAGTTTAAATTTTAGTATAAAGAGAAATTGTGCCTCTGAAAAATAAGAAGAGTTATCTGTAATGACCCTGCTTTACATTTCTGCCCACATTGATTTTTATCTGTATTGACAGTAACTATATTAACTTTTGTGGCTTGCATATTTGGCTCCTCTGCCTTTTCTTGATTTTAGTTTTCCACTGCCATTGTATGAAGCCAATTTTATGGGTTTCTTTTATTGACAGCCATCGTGTGTGTGCATGTGCATGCACGTGTGTGTGTGAGTGTGTATGCACGCTTAAAAGGTGTGATGTAACTTTGGGAGGCCAAGGCAGGCAGATTGCTTGAGGCCAGGAGTTTGAGATCAGCCTGGCCAACATGGTGAAAACTCATCTCTACTAAAGATACAAAAATTAGCCGGGTGTGGTGGCACACGCTTATAATCCCATCTACTTGGGTGGCAGAGGCACAAGAATCGCTTGAGCTCGGGAGGCAGAGGCTGTGGTGAGCCGAGATCATACCACTGCATTCCAGCAGCCTGGGTGACAAAATGAGACTGTGTCACACACAGAAAAAAAAAAAAAATGGTGTGATATAAATACATAAATAAGAGTCACTGTCCTTTGGTTGCAGAGCCACCATGAGGATCTGGGTCTCCAAGGCCTTCAGACCCGTGCTGTTACCTAAACCCCAATACCTGCATACTCCTTGTCAATGTCATGTTTCCAAATATTTGCAACCCCTGGTAAATACCAGACATAAGATCTAGAACTGGCTTGTGCTGTGATTGAATATGGATTTGTATTTATGTGAGAGGGGTTGATCTCCAGCAGAAAGGAATTGCCTTTTAAAAATATCTAAATATAGAACAACATTCAGTATGCTGGAGTGTTGCACGCCTGTGGCCTGTCATTGAAGGGCAGCCGGAGGGTCTGCCAGGACTCATCTTTGGCAACAACATAATTTCCTCTCACATTTTAATCTTCCCATTCTCCATTTAAATGAGTTTTTTTTTTTTTCCCCTGTACTAATTTTATTTCTAAAATTCTAGGCTTGGGGGAAAATTAGAAGAGTAATATATTCATTATTTTTAAAGATAATCAACATTCTGATTTATTAATTTTATGGTATTGTCTGCATGATGTACAACAAATCTATTCTCTGGATTGGAAAGGGGCCTCCCAGGGAAGCCAGAGAGAAAAGATGGATGATATCATGATAATTTTCATTGGATGATTGCATGATAATTTTCTTGGCCTTTATTTAGCAAATGCTGTGGGTGTGCTGTTTTTCACTGTTCAGCTTGAGAGTGAACATGACAATGGAATGACTCCAATTTAGAAGTAAGGCCATCCTTAAACATGTTCTCCATTCTTCTGCGTCTATGACAGTGACGTGATAGTACCTGACTCCTCTTTAGAGGCAAGACCACGCTTAATTATTCTCTCCATCCTTCTGTCTCTACAGATGAAGCAGAAATTACATGAATCATTGATAATGTGTTTCTCTTACAATCATCAAAGTCAGGTCCTTAAAACTTTGGGGTCTGAATGCCCACCCTTGCCAGCCAGCAAGGGCACAGGATCATCCTCAAACACATTTAAATGGTCTTCCCTGGAGCCAAGGATTAATAAACCTGTTAGAGTCCTCCAGACAAGTTCATGACTACAGGTAGATGTTTTAACAGTTTTGACAAAGGACAGACAAGACATTTTCTCCCTATCACTTCCTATATCTGCTGTATTTAAGGCTTACTGGTTTAATGTTCTTTTCCTCTATTGTAGCCTACGCTCCTTGTGTCTCATGGGTTCAAGCCTCAACATCTTTGCTCAAATAGGCCTGACACTTGAGCAGATAAAAATCTAAATTGGAGACCTAGGACCAACATCCATGAAAAATAAGGCATAGGCTCACCTATCAATGCTATAAATGCAATCAGAACATCAGTATACAAGTCCTGAAGGAATGAGAAATATCAAGCAACTCTCCTTATTCTATCTAATCTCCTTATTCTAACTCATCCTCTGCATAATTGTTCAAAAAAAAAATCTTAAAACTTTTATTTCTCTTATTTGCCACCCTCCTGTTCCTTTTGCGTATCACAGAGTAATAACACTGAACAATGATGGACAGCTGACCATTGCTGGGCATTATCCTAAGTGCTTTACATTCATTACCTCATCTAATACTTGTAACAGCTCTCTGGGGTATGTGCTGCTCCTATCCACATGATTCAAATGAAGAAATCAAAGATTAGAGAGATTAGATAAAATGCTGTGGAATTCATAGTACTTTTCACCAAAAATTTCTATGCCTCCACTTTCAGAGAACATGCTAGGCTTGCACCTTGTCTTTGGCTGACACCATATTCACTGAATATGGCCCATGAGATGTTTGTGGAAGTGACAAGTGTCATCTCCAGGCTGAGCACTGATTGAAGCCCCACGACTCTTCAGGGCTCTCTTTTCCCTTCTGATGGTGGCTGCATTAGCAGACTAAATCTCAGAGTGAGGAAACACGAAGAGAGCTCCCAGCTGCCTTGCAATGTACATGTCATGTAAGAGATAAACATTTGGGGTTGTTTGTCACTCTAGCATAGCCTATCCTCTCCTGACTAATAGAGGTGCCTCCTATATTATATGGCTGGTCAATGGCAGAGATGATCTGACCTTAGAGTTCAAGCTCTCAGTCAGAATGATATATTATCTTATTTAATATTAGTCATGTCAATGAGATTATCTCAAGCATTTAAACAGAAGATAACAGGAGAGAATTTAATAGCAGCGAAATAAATGAAAGAGAGTCAGATGGAGGGAAGATGCAGGAACTCTTGAAATTGAAGAATGGTAGGGAGAACTGATCATCCCAGTTCCCCTGACCCTGCCAGTTCTCCAGGTATGTTTCAGTCTAGGGGCATGGATATGGGAGCATTTGAGGGATCTCATGAGATCTGTGCCTGCATAATTGTCACATTTTCATCCAACAGAATTTAATGAATATAGAACCAAACTCATTGTATTGTCTTTTGTTTTTGTTCAAGACATAGTTTTTAAAGGACATTTTCTTCTTCACTTGAACATGAAACACGGCATAAAAGCAAGCAGGGTAATTATTTCAGTAAACAGTTTCCTAATTTTCTCAGATCTCATCTTGCTTAAAATTCCTCAATAGCTCTCCATTGCCTATGAAATAAAACCTAACCTTATTAGCATGGACTAAACACACCAGGGATCTGGCTTCTGACTTATCTGCCCCCATCCTTTCCCATTACATATTACACCCCAGCAGCACTCATTAATAGTAATGCCCTCGAAATACTATGCTCTCTCCTGTCCTTGCATTTTCACACATATCATTTCCCAAAATGACTTCCCTGATTTCCATACCTGGAAAACTCCTATTCATCCTTCAAATGGTAGCTCAAAGCCATCATACCCTATCGCCCCCAGACCAACTACCTCTCCTCTCCCCTATGCTCTGAACGCTTCTTATATGTCCATGAGCAGAGGGTCTCAACCTTGGCTACATACCTTGTGAGATAGGAATAGCACTGGGTAGTTGCAGGAGGATGGAAAAACCCAGACAACAGCTAAAACAAGAACTAGGCAAAGAAATCACAGGATAACAGAAAATCTCAAATAAGGGAGAGAAAATGACAAAAATCTTGGTCAGGGTGACATGTCCATGACTCTTCTGGGCAAACTAACATAAGGGAGAAAGGGGGAAGTAATGGGGAGTTGGGGCAGGGCTGAAATCCCCTTCTTTTCCAGAATACCTAATGATTATTTTACCCCTTAATTAAAAAAAAACCCCCAAAATTAGAAACCCATACTCCATTGTGGGCAGCTCATTCTCATGAGCACACCCACACTTTTTTCTTTTTCTTTTTTTTTTTTTTGAGATGGAGTCTTGCTCTGTTGCCCAGGCTGGAGTGCAGTGGCGTGATCTCAGCTCACTACAAGCTCCGCCTCCTGGGTTCATACCATTCTCCTGCCTCAGCCTCCCGAATAGCTGGGACTACAAGCGCTCACCACCATGCCTGGCTAATTTTTTGTATTTTTCATAGAGATGGGGTTTCACCATGTTAGCCAGGATGGTCTCGATCTCCTGACCTTGTGATCCACCTGCCTTGGCCTCCCAAAGTGCTGGGATTACAGGTGTGAGCCACCACGACTGGTCACTTCTTTCTTAAGTGTGTACCTTTGCTTTGCAATAAAAGCTTCTTGTCTTTCACATAATTCCAACTCATGCCCAAATTCTTTCTTGTGACAGTGTCAAGAACCCAAAAAACTGACTGGGGCTGGGGTCTCACTGGTGTCTCACAGTATCTTTTAAAACTCCCCAAGTGATTTTAATATTTGAATACTACCTTTATTTCTTCCCCAAATTGAAGACTCCAGACAAGCTATAACCATGCTTTTAATCTCTTATAAGCCTAGTGCCTAGCCCTATATAGGAAAAAATACATAGAGCTTGAGCAATAACTTCTCTCACAATATTTTTTCAGTCACTAATGAATTCTTTAGAAAATAACTCCTGAGAGAAGCAAAAACTGCTTAATTCAAGTTGACCCATTTTAATATTTTTAATATTTCTACCAGCAAGTTTAGTTTATGTTTCTAAATATATCCGTCTTTGACAAACCATCTTCTATCACACTGAGAGAGGAAGGGAAGCTATCCCTCCAGAACTGCTATTTTTTAAATGGTTTTGATATATCTTATTTATTTAGCAATATCATAATTAGCAAGTTAGTTGCTTTCAAAAGTAATCATTGCCTGAAATGCGGATAACATGGGTAATTACCTAGTAGTGTACCTGGTCCATGCTGTCAACAAAAAGAGTCAAACTCTTTTTGACTGTTCCATCAGTCTTAAGGGCTCTGTTTTAATGTTAATGCTGGTCAGCTGTGCCTGGATTCCAATGGGAGGAGGGTATAACGAGGCATGTCTGACCCCTACTTCCCATCATGGCCCGAACTTGTTTTTTAGGTTAACTTTGGAATGCCCTTTGCCAAGGGGAGGGCCCATCAGTCTATTGCATGGCTTGAGTTTTGGTTTACAATGCTGTATGCTCAGTAATGTCAGCTGTTATCATTGTGTGCTTCCTCTTTCAGGAAGGGCTGCCTTATTAAGTCACCTCACAGGAGGGCATCTATAGATAACACTAAAAGAGGAAATAAGATGACTTGCCGATGCTTTCTTTCATTTATGCACAGTCCATGAGATTTCCTGATCTCTTTCATCACAAACAAAGAGGTGTGTGTAGCTTTAGAAATTTAGTGGACATGCTACCCATGTCATAAAGAAGAAACTGTTTCAGTTGTTTATCTCTTCTCACTCTATTTGGCTACTGCTATATAGGGCCTGCTTTACTAGACCATTGTTTTTTCCTCAAATCTCTGATTCTACATTTACATGAGAAGCCTTTAGACTGATTGCTCTGAGATTAGCCAACTGTTTCCTAGGTTTGATCACACAATTCCACTCCTATACAATTCCTTCTCTCCTAGGTCCTGTGATTCCCCATCCCTAGCTGAGTCATTCAATTGCAATCACATTTAATTGTCTCCACCTGAGTGGCTTTTTCTTTGGGCAGCCTGCCTTTGTCAAGCAATTGGAGGCAACATTCATTTATGCACATAGCATTTCTAAGGATCCATGGTACAAAGTGACTCTTCCAGATGAAGTGACAGCTCTCCACATGATAATGACAGTGACATCTAAATTAGCTGCAAGTCTCCAGAAACAGGCATATTTCAATCTAATCTTTATCCAGCTCAAGATGAACTTAAAAAGTTGTTTTCAACCCTTGGTTTCATACTTTAGTTAATACCATGCATTAATTCAATAAGATTTTTGTTTTATAGTTATGTCTTCAGTAGTGGATTCATAATTATGACCATAACTTTTCACTGACTAGACCTTCAAAAATTGATAAAGGAGGCACAGAAGAACAAATCTTGGCATAGACTAGCTAGTTGTTGAAAAAATCCTTCTATTCTGCCTCCTGGGCACCCAGCCAGTCTACATTTCCCAGCTGCCCTTGCAGTTAAGTGTGGTCATGTGACTGCATCCTGGTCAATGGAATGCCGATGGAAGTAAAATGAGTGACTTTCAGGTCTAGCCCATCAAAAACATCCAGGCACCATCCTCCGTGTTCTTTCTCATTGGCCACTGATAGCAGCAGGAGGCAGACAAACGTCTAGACAGATAGGGGCAGGTCCCTGGTGAAACCCCACCTTCAAGCCAAAGACAGTTTAAAGCCTGAAGGCCAAGTTACAAGTCAAATCCACGGACCGGATTGAGAACCTGTCTTCCCATTTGGTGTGCTTTCCTTTGATTTATCCCCACCTTTCACTGATTTTACATATACCTACTCTTCCCTTATTGTTTTTACACTATGCCCACCTTTGATTGGTGCCTTTGTTTTAACCTTTTTTGCATACTCACACACCAACTGAATGTTGCCTTTTCTAATACTACCTATGGCCTGCCCCTCCCCTATCTACTGTGCCTATAAAAAACCCAGACTCAGTCACACTGGGGGAAAAGATGACCTGACTTTGCAGAAGAGATGATCTCACTTTGGGGGAGAGGTGACCTGACTTTGGGGCAGAGACCACCTGACTTTGGGGGAGAGGCCAACTGACTTCAGGGGAGAGATGACCTGATTTTGGGGGAGAGACAATCTGACTTCAGGGAAGAGATAACTCAACCTTCCCATCCCATCTCCACTGAGAGCTGTTTCGTCGCTCAATAAAATTCTCTGCCCTCATCACCCTTCAATTGTCAGTGTGACCTCATTCTTCTTGGATGTGGGACAAGAGCTCTGGACCCACTGAATGTGGGTACCCAGAAAGGCTGTGGCACTGGCCCTCTGCCCTCACCAGTGGGGGGCAGCACCCCACACAACAGAAGCAGTGGCGGGGCCAAACCAGTCCCAGAGCCATGCTGGTCCTGGAGCTGTGGGCCAGAGAGGACCAAGAGGCTGACTAGCTGCTCACATGCTGCAGTCCATCTGACTGTGAACAGCAGAACAAAAAGAGCTAATTAGCACACTGTAACACCCACTCTGGGGCTTTGGGGTCACAGGCACCCCTGCCTTGGTACCACCACATTCCCCTTGGGGCAAAATGCCTGGTCTGGCAGCAGGCCCTGCATGGAACTTGCTTCTGTGTCGGTACTTGGAGTGGCCAGTTGGACCCTGCACTCATTCACTCATATGTTCCCTCCCACTAGGGCCTGAGGATGCAGTTGTTGCAGCTGCAGGAGTTATAGGCTGGAATGCAAGACAGATGTGGCTGGGTGGGCCGTGTAGAGGGCGTGCCCCCTGCTGCAGGTCTGGCAAAGGGGCTGAGAAAAATCCTGTGTCACCGTGGCCTTGTAAGTCCTATGTTAAAAAATGCAAAGCCACAAGATGCAAGAAGCCTGGGTACCAAAATTATCACTTGGAGGAATGTTACCCATCTATCAAGAATGCCTCTCTTGGACCTTACATGAAAAGGAAATACATTTCTATTTTCTTAAACCACTGAAATTTGGGGTTTATGTATTATTGTATACTTTTACCTTAACTGGTAAAGATAAATGCTGTACTTCTTAAAATAAAGTACTATTTTTCCCCTAATAACAGGCATTTTTCATTGTTACTATTTAGAAAATATTCCATACTAGGTGTTAATGTCATCTGAAATATTTTTTAGGAATAACTCTCTGGAAAATACCTTTGTTAGTCATAACATTCTTTTTCCTGAACATGGAAGGTAAAGGAGGAAAAAACCTCAACTGAGATGCATTATTCTAGGTAAAGTTCTAGCAATGACTCAGGTTATTCTAATAACTAAATTAACTCAGCAAATCAAGGAATTTTGGGAATTGCAACTTTCTCAGGCCTCCAAGCCATGATACAGTCAATGTTTCAACAACAGTATTCTACTTTACCACTAGGACACAACTTGGGCTTTGCTAGAAATTTTCTCAATATATTTCAGTACATATGAAACATTTTAAATTATTTCTTACATAATATTTCTAGCACTTTGAGCAATTTATTTGCGATCAGGGCAATCTGGATATGAATACATTACAAACTACTAGGAATAAAAGTCTGTTTGTTTTATGTATGATTATATAGAATTAACTAGCTGGTGTTCATCAGACATCAGCTAAGGTCATCCCCACCCACCCCTTTGTAATTGACCTGAAACTGACCTGAATTCCCAAAACTTGATTAACTCAATTTCCTCAAATAGCCCAAGCATTTTCACATGATAGTACAATTTAGTGAACATTTGGAATGACAAGGGAATCTCTATACTAAAAAGCAATCATTTAAAATATGATTATTATGTATTCATATATTAAAGAAAGGACTCTGACCTTCATCTCTTCTCCTCTCATATTTCAGCTCTCTTTCAATTCCAGTTCATGTTACATACAAAGAATTTGAACTATTTCCTTGTTTCACTATCTCCTTTCAGATCACGTCCTCAGAGTTTAATTGTCTACACCTAAAGCACTCAATCAATGTAATCCTAAGTAAAGCAGCTCCAAAGGCTCAGGTGACAGCTGTTAAAATAACTGCCCTTACACACACACACGTGCAGTTTCCTTGGTTTATGGTTCTTGGTGATTCTGAAACAGTGAGAGAAACAATGAACATAAGAATTAACATACACATTACACACATACCTGTGAATTGTGAATCTTATTAAAATGCAGAGTCTGAGTCTATAGTCCATTCCGGGGTGAGATCTGAGATTCTACATTTCCAATAAACTTCCAGTTGATGCCAATGCTACCAGCAGTTGGGCCACAGTTTGAGTACCTAGATTGTAGAACATTCAAATATTCATTGTAGGGTAGAAAAAAATCTCACCCATTGTAAGGGTCATGGCTGTGGCATCTATAATACAAGAGAGATTAATGAGAGAAAATCATACAAATATGTTTAATATAAATTTTACATGACATGGGAGTCTTCAGAAATGAAGACTTAAAGAAACAGGGCAAACTTTTTATAGATAGTTATGCGTAAGTTTTATTGGGGGACAAAAGGGTACGATCTTGTGAAATTAAATCATTCAGACTTAAAGCTGTTGGAACTTTAAATTATTTTGAACTTTGAGAGGAATGTAACTATGTGGCATGAGTCATGTAGCATGCAACTGCAACTTCTACTTTTTCCTGCAAATGATTTGGAAAGGCCTTGTGGCACCAGAGATAAGACCCCCTTCAGATCATCCCCCTCTCCTCGCAGAATGTTAAAGCAACCTACCTTGGAATGTAGCAAACTATAACCAACCAAATTGCTATACCATATATATTGACCTTGTATGGAAAATGTTGCAACTCTGTTAACTGCCTATGTAAGTGAAACCTTAACTTCCCCACTTTGGAACGCTGACCCATTCTTTCATCGTCAGTGTTTCTGGGTGTCCGTCCTCAAGCTTTGCCCTCAAATAAACTCGAATAAGCACAGTTGATTATATTTTCTGAGTCTCATTATTTAAGGTTGACAATCTAATGGTAATAAACTAGGGGGAATTTAGCAAGGCATGTTTGTTCAGATTCTTTTTTGTGTTCCTGTGTCTTCAGAGATAGGGACATTCCTTTCCTCAGGTATAGAAAGGACACCTCTGGAATGAAGGTTTTATGGCCTACTTTAGAGGAAGGTCAGATAATTCTTTTATGGCCTGCTTCAGGGGAGAACAGTGAAAGAACGCTAAGAGTAACCTTCCTGCTTCTGCTATTATTTTAAATGCCAAGGTGCCATTTTTGGGGGTAGCATATCCTGAACCCCATAACTATCCATTTGCTGGTATTGTCCTGGTCACCTACGAATCACCTGGAGAAGAAGAGTGATTAGAAATACAGCCAACTGTCAATGATGGACATTTGGGAACTGAACAATGAGATCACTTGGACTCGGGAAGGGGAACATCACACACCGGGGCCTATCATGGGGGGGGGGGAGGGGGGAGGGATTGCATTGGGAGTTATACCTGATGTAAATGACGAGTTGATGGGTGCTGATGAGTTGATTGGTGCTGACGAGTTGATGGGTGCAGCACACCAACATGGCACAAGTATACATATGTAACAAACCTGCACGTTATGCACATGTACCCTAGAACTTAAAGTATAATAATAATAAAATTAAATAAATGAATAATTTTCAATGGTTAAAAAAAAAAAGAAATACAGCCAACTGGACCCTCTTCCTTAGAAGTTCTGATTAGGTACAACTCTTTAGAAAACTCTTTTGATGAACCTAACGTTGGGAACCTCTGATTAAGGCTTCTGCTCCTCAAAGTGGGATCCTCAAACAAGAAGGACTAGCAGCCTTCATGAGCTTCATCGATATGTAGAATCTCGGGTCTTACCCCAGCCTTACTGAATAAGAATTTACATTTTAACAAGAATCTCAGTTGATTTGTATGTACATTGAAATTTGAGAAGCGCTACTCTAGAATATCATAACAGTACAGTGGAAAGAGAGAACTTGGGATATTTTAAGTGCAAAACATTAACATCATCATAGCCAAAACTCACTGGAGAGTCAGAAAGTACGTTATATTAGTAGGCTGTTTTACAATTCAAATTGTTTTCAGACATGTTTTTCTTATTCAGTTTAATCAGTATCTCTCAATATCCTCTGGGAGATAGGTATTATTCTCCTACTTTTATAAATAAATCTTGGCTTATTACTGAGGTTAGAAACTAAGTTGTTTTTGTTTTTTGTTTGTTTTCGAAACAGGGTCTTGCTCTGTCACCCAGGCTGGAATTCAGGGATGTGAACATGGCTCACTGCAGCCTTGAACTCGTGGGCTCAAGTGATTCTTCCACCTCAACTTCTCTAGTAGCTAGGACCACAGGCACACGACACCATGCCCGGCTAATTTTTAAAATTTTCTGTAGGGGCGGGGTTTCATCATGTTGCCCAGGCTGGTCTCGAACTCCTGGTCTCAAGGGATCCACCTCGGCCTCCCAATGTACTGGGATTACAGGTGTGAGCCACTGCACCCGGCTGAAACTAAGTTTTATTCAACTTGGTAAGACTCATACATTTTAAAAGCTAACATTTAGTATCAAAGGAAGAATCCTTAAAACAGAACTTGAATCTTAAGACAGTCTCTCGGTCAATCAGTTAGTACATGTTTATGTGAAGAGGAAATTTACTTGCTCGTCCTGAACTTATTTAATGATGTTAAGCCTACTAAGTTGTAAATTAAGCAAGTTTGGAAATGGGAGCTGTCATGCAGTTGAGGCTAGATATATTGTTACAGTTTTTGTGATACAAATATATTTTTCATGCAATTATATACAAAGCTTTATATTCAGTGTCCTGTTTCTTCAGACAACTGTTGAGGCTTACTGTCAGCTGCACTATTCTTCACTTACTCAAAAAACATTTCTTAAATACCAACTACAAACTGTCTAGGTTTTGGAGGTACAATATTGAGTGAGAAACAGTTTTGATAATTGAGGAGTTTATAGGCCTAGACAGAGGGCGACTAACTGCTGTGAGGAAGGGGATAGGAGAATCTTCAAAGACAAGGTTATATCTCCTAGAAGTCTGAAAAGACCAAGTGAGAGCGGAATAGGAATAAGTGAAGGAAGGGCATCCCAAATTGAGGGAATAACAGGGTCTGAGACATAAGATTCTGAATGAACTGGAAATGTTTGGGGAGTAATGATTCATTTTGACCAGAGTTTCGGGGAAAAGGGGGGCACATGGATTAGGAGGATGAGGAGGTAGCTTAGGAACAAACTATGGAGGCTTAGATAATATTCTATAGATCCTGAACATTTATTTTCTCTCTCTCTCTGTGTGTGTGTGTGTGTGTGTGTGTATATAGTGAGATCAACAAACAGATAATAATAGATAATAGATTTTAAGCAGGGCTGTGAGTGACCTCTAATTAGGTTTAGGTTTAGGGGAAATAATTCTAGGCACAGCATGGAGGATGGCCTAGAATAGACAGAATATTCTGAAAGTACAGAGGCTGGTTTGGAGGTGGTTGTTTAAGTGTTTAAGTAGAGGAGGTGCCTGATTTGGGAGATGTTTCTGGGACAGAATCAGGACTTGTTGCTTACTTGGGTGTAGGGAAAAGGAGAAGTTAAAGATACTGATATTTTTATCTGGGGACTCTGGGCAGATGATGATACCACTAGCTGAGAGAGGACATTTAGAAAGAAGAGCAAGGTGGGATGAAGCTAAAAAGGTTGGCCCTTAACATGTTGTCATAAAAGTGCCTGTGAAATAGAGAGAACAGGAACCAAAGAAGCTATGGTTTTCAGTCTCAACATGCCTTCTTATTAACAGTCCTATTAATTGCAAACGAGGAAGAGGTACCTTTACAGTGGACAAACATGGAGGATACCACCTTAACCAAATGATTAATCAATACCAAAGTGATGTTGTGTGCCTCCTGACACAATACACTGATAAGGACACAACTTCACTTATAAAGTTCTTCTACCAAAAATCCATAACCTGATTCTATTCAAGAGAAAACTTCAGAAAACCCCAAACAAAAGTACTTGGTACAAAACAACTGTCCTGTATTATTCAAAACTGTCTAATAGGACATGGCAGTGAAATGCAGTGGGTCCTGGACTGCGGGGGCTGGTGGTGAACTGACGAGCTCCTCTTGTAGCCCACTGCCACCTCGTCAGCTCCATAGGCTGCAAAGTCCGGTCACGTCCTCGTGCCACATCAACACTCCCCCCCCCCCCCCCCCCAGCCACTTTCTGCGCCTGCGTGCATTTCAAGTTCTTGCGTGACATCCGGGCACTGCATGACTGGAGCGTTTGGCTCGCGGAGACCAACATGGCGGTGTTGCTGTGTGCCCGCATAAAACCGTCCGCCTACTCGGATGTGGCTGAGGGAGTGGACTGCTGCTGGTCATCTCTATCAGAGGTATCTGAAAGCTCCCTATCTGAAGAAATGTGGTTGGTAGCCTCAATCCTCACCCGATTCTATAAAATAAGAAGCCTCAAAAACTTGGCTGGGCGTAGTTCCTCACTCCGGTAATCCCGGCACTTGGGGAGGCTGAGGTGGGCAGATGGCTTGAGCCTAGGAGGTCAAGACCAGCCTGGGTAACATGGCGAAACCGCATCCCTACAAAAAATACAAAAATTAGACAGGCGTGGTGGTGTGTGCCTGTAGTCCCAGGTACTGGGGAGGCTGAGCTGGGAGGGTCACTTAAGTCCGGGAGGCGGAGGCTGCAGTGAGCCAAGATGGCGCTGATGTCCTACTTCAGCCTGGGTGACAGAGCGAGACTCTGACTTAAAACGAAACGGAAACCTTTCTGTCACTTTCACGCATTTAGTTTACATCGTACATTAGAAAGGAGAGCAAGATAGCTGCCAGTCACAGTATTAACTGCTCCAGCTTTTAGCACGAGATGAACTATACTAGGAAGTTTCAGACTCAAAAGTATGCCACATTTTTCGTCAGACCTATGTAGTCTGGGAGCCTAAGAGAAAGCATATGAGACAGACACTAGAGATCCAATATATGGATTACCGATATGTTGAAAAGAAAACTCTGAGATAAAGGGAAAATAAAAAAATATTTGAAGAAGAGAATAAAGTTTTTTTGAGCTCGAGAAAAATGTTTCATCTTCTTATGAAAAGGCCCTGTCGTGGTCAAAGGAAAATTGACAATAATTGCCCAGTACCTGAATGGGAACAATAACGTTTTAAATTTGAAAGGAAAAGAGTGCCACAGATTTCCAGAAAAAAGGAAAGATTTTCCACAAAGTACATAATCAGACTTTGCCTGAGTGTCACATGATACAGGATACACGAAGCAACATATATATATATATTTTGAAAGAGAAGGCTGTGTGTGACTCAGTAATTCTATATCAAGTCACATGTGAAAGCCACAGAAATAATTCTTGCCTATATATGGGCGCTGAAAAAGTTGATTCACAGATGTACTATACATGACCAAAAGATTAATCAAAATAAAGACTTTCTTTTCTTTTTCCTTTTTTTTTTTTTTTTTTTGAGAGATGGAATCTTGTTCTGTTGCCCAGGCTGGAGTACAGTGGTGCCATCTCGGCTCACTGCAACCTCTGCCTCCCGGGTTCAAGTGATCCTCTCTCCTCAGCCTCCTAAGTAGCTGGGATTACAGGCATGCACCACCACACCTGGCTAATTTTTTGAATTTTTAATAGAGATGGAGTTTCACCATGTTGGCCAGGCTGGTCTCAAACTCCTGACCTCAAGTGATCTGCCCTCCTCAGACTCTCGAGGTGTTAGGATTACAGGTGTGAGCCACTGCACCCGGCAAAATAAAGACTTTTGAAGTAGAAGTACATAGTACAAGTCCTGGTGGTGAGTGTAAAATTCAATTAAATTAGGAAATAAGTCTGAATAATTACTGTAAATATGGTTTAAAAACCCTGCAAATGTTGAAAACAATTTGAATATTAACCTATTTCATTTTTAAAAAATACTTTTTAATAAAAATAATTTAGTTCTCTTAAAAATTGAGATTCATTAAAATAAATATACTAGATAATAGCAATATTTATATCACTATCACATTTTCTAAATTTGAGAATTGCCCTGTGGTTACATTAGAGAATGGCATTGTTCTTAGAAAATACTGAAGTGCCACTGGGGAAAGGGACACACCCATATACTGTATACATATATACACATATATACATACAGATATTTACACATATGTGTGTATATATATATGAGAGGGAGAGAGTGCAAATGTGGCAGAACATTAATAACTGGTGAAGCTGAAGCTGGATAAAGGGCATATGGGAGTTCTTTGTACTGTTCTTGCACATCTTCTACACATTTGAAATGATTTTAAAATACAAGTTTAAAAATTTTTAAACTTTACAATTTTAAAAATATAGGGTCAAGACGTTATTGATGTTCCGGTATGAGCCATTTCCATGCAGTGGTTGGGGCAGAAGCCAGTTGAGTGAGTTTATCAAGTAAGAGATGAGAAAGTAGAGAAAATAGGACATGACTCTTGGACCCCTGGGTGGAGTGACTTCTGAAATAAAATATTTCACCTACTTTCACATTAGGTTTTACCCCTATATATTCATTCTATGCTATAATGTAACAGCACATAAATTCTTCAGGGCTACCATCATTTTAAACTAGAAAGAGTGGTAGTGTCATGTGAGGAAAGAGAAGTACCAGCATCCCAAAGATGCTGTTTGTTGCTGGTGATCACAATGCTGCATTCTCTCCAGTCCCTTCCCTTGGAAAGTATTTAGTTCCTGCAAGTCTAGGCAGGATTCTTGGGTAGAGACAAAAGTGACTGTTTTATTGGCTCTGGCTCTCAGTGGCTACCTCATTATACTCTTTACTCATGAAACTGAACGGAAATGATTGTGTAAGCACATTATCTGTTATTACCGATAATCACACCCACCATGGCTGCTTCTTGGCTGCCCAGCTAAATGTTAAATTTCCTGCTATGTCAGGGAGGGGAGAAAACCGGACCCGAAGAAAAACACAGGGAAGAGATAGGCTGTCAAGATAAAAATGTTTGGTGGGGCAGGGGAAATTGAAAGATCTGGTCAAACGTTACAAAGTTGCAATGATGTAGGATGAATAAATTAGAGATCTAATGTACAAAATGAAGACTATAGTTAATAATATTGTATTGTATACTGGAAATTTGCTCAGAGAGTAGATTTTTGATACTTTTATCACAGAAGAAAGATGGAAGGATAACCATGTGAGATGAGATGATGGATATATTTGCTTGGCTGTAGTAATCACTTCATTGTGTATATGTATATCAAAACATCATGTTGTATACCTTAAATATGTACAATTTTAAAAGATAGGAACATTTATGGGAACTTTAATTTGTGATTAAAGTACTTTTAAAATATATGAGGAACATTTAAATTACATATGTAATTCCAATATCTCAGCAACATTATGATTTTCATTTGTTTGGAGTTTCTTTATTCATATGAACATATTGTTTCTAAGTTGATGAGGCAATATATATTTTATGCATTTATATATGCTAAACATTATACTACATTATTTTAGAAACACTTTCTCTTGATTTTATATTTGTATCATGAAAGTTTTAATAACTGTTACATCTCATTGTATTTATACATAATATATATATACTTTAATCATTTCCTTATTATTGGATGTCAGTAATGTTTATTTATTTTTATTTATTTAGTTTTGAGATAGGGTCTTGCTCTGTTGCCCAGGCTGGAGTGCAGTGATGTTATTATCTTGGCTTACTGCAACCCCCGTCTCCTGGATTCAAGTGATTCTCCTGCCTCAGCCTTCTAAATAACTGTTACAACAGGTATGCACCGCCATGCCCTGCTAATTTTTTTTGTATTTTTAGTAGAGATGGGGTTTCACCATGTTGGCCAGACTGCGACGCTGTTTTTTTTTTTTTAGTTATTTTAAGTAACTGCTGTAAATGTCTTCATACATGTGGATATTTCTCCTTTTAAATTTTCATATTTCTTAAATTCCAAGGTACATATTTTTTTCTTTTAATTTATATCAGGATATATTTTAGTATAAAGATAGTAGTATTTTTTTCTTTAAAATATGTTATTAAATTAATATTGTATCTTAAAATTGAAACTGCCTTAGAATTGGAGAAATATAATGGTTCTATAATATAAATTAGAAATAGAGGGTTTACTGAGTCAAACAAATTTATGATACTTGGTAAGTATATCAGAATGTCTTCTAAAAGGATTTTATTGCTATTTTCTACAGTTTTGCTATCTTGAGATTTGACTTCTTTTGATTTTTAATGGTTTTAATAAATGCAAATGTTTTCTCATTATTATTTTAATTTAGCTATTCTACTCTTCATACGTGAAGGAGTTTGGGTATAAAAAGAACAAAAGGCAACGTTTGAAGATATCTCAGAAACCATTCAAAAGGAAAAATCTTGATGATTAGTCAGTAATTTAGGAGGGAAAAAGTGAAAGGTGCTGGCTCTTCCCTTTCCATGTTGTTATGTCTGTTCCCCTGCCATGCAAAATTAGATGGATCCTGTACAGTGATTTATTTATAGAATTATAGGGTTTTTGAGCTAGATAAGCCCTTAAGGATCATCTGGTTAACTCCCACATTTTATATATGATTAAGTAAAAACCCAATGAGATTCAAATTGTTCAAGATTTTACAGCTAGTAAGTGCCTGGACTGAAATTTGAAACCAAGGTTCCAGACCTTTCTACCAGGCACACTACCTTTCTGGTGCAAATTCCATTTGAGAGCTAATGACATATCTACCAGTCCTTGACATTTAGGCTGGACAGTATAGGATTTAAGTTTAGGATATTATTAATTCTTACTAAATAAAGTACTCAAGAAAGTGAATGATCTCAGATTTAAGATTATAGAACTAAACATGAAAAAAATTGCCTATATCTAAATATCTTGCGCAAATGTAGAAGTGTATATCCTACATTTCCTGTAACAGGCTTATGCAATGAATTCTGAGTAAGGTGCCTTAAGTCTAGTAATTCAGATTGTAGGTGGTTAAGCCCTCTGGAAAACTGAATCGCCGTGATCTTAAATTTTTCTCACTGTAGATTTAGTCTCATTGCTTATTAAATATTGCTCACCTTTTCCAAACCAAATTAACATCCAAATTTTCCATCTAAAAGATGGCATATTTTATCCCATCATCTTTATTGCTGTTATTTCCAGACATTCATAATTTTATAAAATGTTCCTACAACTGTTAACCCAAGTCACAAGCTTTATCAGTCTGGCCCTATTTAAATTGTTTCCCCAACAATTTCTAAGGGCCCAGGGTAATGCCTCATAAATACTTAGGACTGGTCACCATCTTTTACACCTGCTTCTTTGTCTTTCTTCTGGACAGGAATGTTGATGGACACCACTCTCCTTCCCTGGTGACAACTCTTGATGCATCCCTACTGTGACAAGGTTAGTCCCTCTCCAGATTTTCCATGTCTAAACTTTGGTGAAACCATAATCCTTAAAAAACATATCTTGAAGATTCCAGGAAAAGGAAATTGAAAACAGAGAATAACTTCCAACAGCCAAGAGAAGTAGATCTTTAGAGTTAACAAGTCCAAACCCAAAATATGAAACCCTGCCTAATTCCCAGCAGTCCATCACGTGGCAGGGAGGCAGCTCAAAAGGAAACAGGTAACTCCAGGTATCTCCTTATCTGGGAGTTCAGGTTCCATGACCCCCAGCTTAAAGAAAGAAGCCCTTCAAATTCTCTCAAGCCTAAGCTGGGCTTTATTTTCCTGCCTGGAATTTTTCTCGTCCCAGATGTGGGGTGGTGGGAATCCTGTAGTCGAGCCACTCAACAATTGATCTGGGCTTCATAGCTTGAGCAAAATAATCACAATCGAAGGCAGTGTATTTTCCAAAGTCTGGCTTGCGCAGTCTTAAAATTACCTCATTGTAAGAAAAAACTGCTTTAGAGGGAAACTATACATTGTCTAGCCCAGAGGACACCCACCCCTCTGGGTTATCTGATTCTAAAGGAGCTATTTTACAATGCTGTAAATTATTGATGACTGATACCAATGCAAAACACTTATTTATAGACATCAAATTGTTTCCTGTCCAGTAGAGGGATAGAGGTTCAATTGACTTCCCTCTCCTACTGTGAAAAAAGGCTTGTTTTGTCTCAATTTGCGTATTCATGTCCCTATTTCACATCTATAACTGTGTCTGTTCTTTGTATTCTCCTTTGAACTGACTGATACTTTAGCATTTTCCTTATTAATGAGTTAAATAAAATCTTTAATACGTGTTCGTATGTGTTGTATAGGAGAGTCACGATTTTACCATTAAAAAAATTATCTTTAACACCATGTATGAGACCCTGAAGTATGGTTAGTTTTTGCTACATCAAGTTTAGTTTAGTTCTTCATTACATTTTACCATCAGCATAAGGAAAAGAGGTGATCAAGTATGTGCCCACCCCCACCATAATATTTGGAGTTTTGTGTGTGTGTGTTTTTTTTTTTTTTTTTTTTTTGGAGACAGAGTCTCACTTTGTCACCCAGGTTGGAGTGCAGTGGTGCCATCTCGGCTCACTGCAACCTCCGCATCCTGGGTTCAAGCAGTTCTCCTTCCTCAGCCTCCTGTGTAGCTGAAATTACAGGCACGCGCCACCATGCCGAGCTAATTTTTGTATTTTTAGTAGAGACAGTGCTTCACCATGTTGGCCAGGCTGGTCTTGAACTCCTGACCTCAAGTGATCCGCCCGCCTCGGCCTCCCAAAGTGCTGGGATTATAGACTTGAGCCACTGTGCCTTGCCCCACCATAATATTTGTATACCCACAAAATACACATGCATGTACACACAGTTCCCCAAAATAAGCAGAGAACAGGCTAAAATCCACATGAAAGAAGAAAATACTCTAATGCAATAGAGGCACAGTTCTGGTGATCCATCAAGCAGAACATGTGCTATCTCAGCTTGAAGGGTCTGCGTTGAGTTACTTCCTCATATCCAGGAATTCTACAAGAATGTAGAATTTTCATCTGTATCAGGGTTTCTCAGCCTCAGCACAATTAACATTTTGGATCAGAAAATTCATTGTTGTCGGAGCTGTCCTGTGCATTGTAGGATGTTTAGCAACATGTCTGGCCTCACTCCAGACGTTGCCACATGTCACTGGGTATCAAAAGTCACTACCAGTTGAGAACCACTGATCTATTTTATTAAAGGTCCTCCAAGATAGCTCCTTCCAGAGTAAAGGGAGGATCTCCCTAAGGATAAGTGAATTTATTTAACCAATACATATTAGCATGGATGGGTCTCAGTAATAATGTCGAGTGAACACAGCTAAATTGCAGAATGCTTTCTGCAGCATGATACTATTTGTATAAATCTTAAAATCACAAAAACTTGTATATTGCTTATAGAAACATATATATGAAATAAAATCATAAAAACCATCAACATAGAGAATACATATCAATTTAATGAGTATGGCTGCCTCTGAGAAAAGAGGGAAGGAATTAGATTAAAATTACAAAAGAATATTCAACTGTGTTCATAATGTTTTGCTTTTTTAAGAGATATAAAACAAATACTACCCAATGTTGTCATTTTTTCATTCCAGCAAATGCATATATGAATATTATGTAACTCTACAAACTTTACTGTAAATTTGAAAGAAATCCATAGTAAGATACGAAAAATGCAGCTTAAATTTCAAATAATGTTCTTCAAAGCTGTTGTCATTAATTTTCCAATCATCTACTGCTTTATATTATTCATACTGCTGCTTGCCTCCATGATTATAGGTAGCTGTGAGCTGGCAGTGTTTTATAGAGCAATTTCCTGGCTCCAACTCTAATAGACAGCCATAGTATTAATGCTCTCACCCTGTATTTGTGGAGTGCTTTATCTTTTCCCAGTATTCTTACATCTGTCTTCTCTTTTTATACGCACAATTTCTCTCACCATCAGTCTTAGTGTCAGCTGTATTTGCCATGTATTAATAAATGTGTTAAAAAGACTTCTACAAATGCTTTTTCTTTGGCAGCTACCTGAGTTTATTTTACCCTAGATACCAACCCTGAGGGACTGGATTCTAGTGCAAGCAGTTTATTTAGGAGGTGATCCTGCAGCGCTCTGGTAGGGGAAATGTGACAAGGAAGGGAAGAAAGCTAATAAATAGCACATCATAGAGCAGGTTACAGTTGAGGGCAATTGAAGCTCAGTCCTGCCCGCTTGTTTACACATTATGTGGTTTTCATATTATGGCAGAATTGAGTAGTGGTGACAGAGGCCTAAAAAGCCAGAAATAATTTGCTATATGGCCCTTTACAAGAAAAGTTTCTTGATCTCTTCTTTATACCATAAAACTGGAAGAAAAGTTGATATTTTCAAGCATTTTGAGAGCTTCCAGTATGAGCACGTGTGTAAGAAGGAAAACATCAATTATTACTCATAAAAATTCCATTTTTATGAAGTGGGTTAGGGGAAAAATTGAATTAAGAAGAAAAGCCTTTTTCCATAAAAACAAACATTGGCAATTTGCCCTAAAAAATATATACAGACTGAAGAAGAAATTTGAGACAGTTACATCTCTACTTTGGAATGAATTGTAAACTTCTAGTTTAGACATAGAAAATAGTAATCATTTATTGTGTCAAATCCCAACTGATTAAAAATTATGGTGATAAAGGTCTAAGACTGTGTTTAGGCTTAGTGAAAGAGAGGGCCATAATTGATAAGCAGTGTCTGAAGTGAGCACAGGAAGGGATAGTGGTGGTCAATATTGAATGCAAAAAATAAGCACAGCTATCTGCCGTGAGATGGGAGGAGAAAAAACCAAGAGAGGAAAGGGGACAGTTAGGCTTCCTGCGATCTCAGAGACCTAACAAGGGCTGGTAAAAGGCTATTTATACACCAAGCAGGAAAAAACTCTATTATTAACATCTTGCATTAGTGTGGTACATCTGTTAAAAATTAATGAACTAATATTGTACATTATTATTAAATAAAATCTGTAGTTTTCCTTAAGGTTCACTCTTTGTGTTGTACAGTTCTATGGGTTTTGATAAATGCATAACATCATGTATCCACCATTATAGTATCATATGGAATAGTTTTGCCACACAAAAATTTTCCTGTACTTTACCTATTTATAGCTTTCTTTCCACCCACCCCAATCCCAATCCCCTGGCAACCACTGAACTTTTGACTGTCTCCATAATTTTGCCTTTTCCAGAATGTCATGTAGTTGGAATCATACAGTAGGTAGCCTTTTCAGACTGACTTTTTTTCCACTTAGGAATATGCTTTTAAGTTTCCTTTGTGTCTTTTTACATCTTAGTAGTTCTTTTTTTTTTTTCATCACTGAATAATATTCCATTATATGGATGTACTAAATTTTGTTTATTCACCTGTTGAAAGATATGTTGTTGTTTCCAGTTTTGGGCAGTTAAACTATTTCTTTTTGTGTGTATTTTGGTAGCTTGTATCTTTCAGGGAATTTGTGTGTGTCATCTAAGTTATCACATTTGTGGGCATAGAGTTATTTATAATATTCCTTTATTATCCTTTTAATGTCTATGAGATCAGCAGTGATGTCCCCTCTTTCATTTCTGATATTAGTCATTTGTGTCTTTTTTTTGTCTTAATTAGCCAAGGTAGATGTTTATCAATTTTATTGATCTTTTCTAAGAAGCAGCTTTTGATTTTGTTGATATTCTTTATTGTTTTCCTGTTTTCAGTTTCATTGATTTGTGCTATAGTTTCTGCTAGTTCTTGCCTTCTGCTTGCTTTAGGTTTATATTGTTCTTCTCTAGTTTCCTAAGGTGGAAACTTAGGTTGCTGTTTAGATCTTTTTTCTTTTCTAATAATATGCATTCATGGCTATAAATTTCTCTCTAACCACTACTTTTGCTGCATCCAACAAGTTTTGATAAGTTGTATTTTCATTTTCATTTAGTTCAAAATATTTTAAAATTTTTCTTGATACTTGACACATATATTTAGAAGTATGCTTAATATTCAAATATTTTGAAAATGTTCAGCTATCTTTCTGTTATTGATTTCCAACTTAATTCCATTGTGATCTGAGAGCAAACTTTGTGTGATTCTTTTTTAAGTTTGTTAGGATGTTTTATGGCCCAGAATGCATGTTCTGAATGTTGGAAGCTGAATGTTCCATGTGAGTTTGAGAAGAATTTGTATTCTGCTTTGTTGGATGAAGTATTCTAAATCTACAGATGTCAATTAGATCCAGTTAATTGATGGTGTTCTTCAGTTCAACGATGCCTTACTGATTTTCTGCCCACTATATCTGTCAATTACTGATAGAGAAGTTTTGAAGTTTCCAACTGTAATAATAGATTTGTCTATTTCTCCTTGAAGTTCTATCAGTTTTGCCTCACATATTTTGATGATTTGTTGTTAGGCACATACATGTTAAGGATTGCTATGTCTTCTTGGAGAACTGGCCCCTGTATCATTGTATCATACCCTTCCTTATCCCTGATAATTTTCTGGTCTGCTTTGTCTGAAATTGGTATTGCTACTATAGCTTTCATTTGATTTGTGTTATCATGGTATATCTTTCTGTATCCCTTTTAATATAACTGTGTCTTTATGTACATAGTGGGCTTTTTAAAATATAATAGAAATTATATAGTTGGGTCTTGTTTTTTCTATACACTCTGACAAGTCTCTGCCTTTTAATTGGTGATTTAAGCTATTCACATTGAAAGTGAGTATTGATATAGTTGGATTAGTATCTACAATGCTTGTAACCGGTTTCTATTTGTTGCACTTTTTCTTTGTTTCGTTTTTATTGCCCCCCACCCCATTTTCCTGCCTTCTCTGGTTTTAACTGAGCATTTTATATGAACCCATTTTCTCTCTTCTCTTAGCATATCAATGATACTTCTTTGAAAAAATGTTTTAGTGTTTGTCTTAGAGTTTGCAATATATATTTACAACTAATCTAAGTACACTTTCAAATAATACCATAATGCTTCACAGGTAATGCAGATACTTTGTAATAAAGCATTTCCAACTACTTTCTTCCATTCCTTGTACCATTGCTGTCATTCATTTCACTCATCCATAGCTGTAACTACCCAATACATTGTTGCTATTACTCTTACTTTGAACAGTTATTTATTAGATCAATTTAAAATTTGAAAAATGAAAGATCTTATTTTAACCTTGTTGATTCCCTGCTAATGTTCTTCCTTCCTTTCTTTCTTGCAGATCAGATCTGAATTTCTGACCTCTATCAATTTCCTTCTCTCTGAGGAACTTATTTGAATATTTCTTGCAAGGCAAGTCTGCTGGCAACAAATTACCTCAGTTTTTGTCTGAGAAAGTCTTTTTTTCCTCCTTCACTTCAGAAGGATAACTTCACTGGATGAAGAATTTTAAGCTTGTGTTTTTCTTTTATTTTCTTTCAACACTTTGAATATTTCACTTTATTCTCTTCTTGCTTGCATGGTCTCTGATGAGAAGTCCGATATAATTCTTATCCTTGTTGCTCTATAGGTAATGCTTCGCCCAACTCTCTCATTTCTTTCAAGATTTTCTCTTTGCTTTTGATTTTCTGCAGTTTGAATATGAAATGCCTAGATGACGATTTTTTGGATCTGTCTTGCTTGGTGTTCTCTAATCTTCCTGGATCTGTGTTTTGATGTGTTTCAATAATTTCAGAAAATTCTGAGCTATTATTACTTCAAATATTTCTTCTGTTCTTCTTTCTCTTTCTTTTCCTTTTAGTATTCCCATTATGTATATATTACACCTTTTGTAATGATTACACAGTTCTTGGATATTTCATTATTTTTCCCATTCTTTTTTTCTCTTTGCCTTCCAGTTTGGAAAGTTTCTGTTGACCTATCGCCAAGCTCATTAATTCTTTCCCCAGACATTTCCAACCTGCTGATGAGCCTTTAAATACATTCTTCATTTCTGTCACAATGTTTTTTTATTTCTAGCATTTTCTTTTGATTCTTTCTTAGGGTTTTCATCTCATGCTTACATTACCCACCTGTGCCTTCATGCTGTCTTATTTTTTCCACTGGGGCTTCATTTTAGTCTGTTCTCACACTGCTATCAAAGACATACCTGAGACTGGGTAATTTATAAAGGAAAGAGATTAATGGACTCACAGTTCCACATGGCTGGGGAGGCCTCACAATCAAGGCAGAAGACAAAGGAGGACCAAAGGGACTTCTTACATGGCGGCAGGCAAGAGAGGGAGCTTGTGCAGGGGAACTCCTCTTTATAAAACCATAAGATCTCGTGAGACTTATTCACTATCACAAGAATAGCATGAGAAAGGCCCGCCCCCATGATTCAGTTACCTCCCACTGGGTCCCTCCTGTGACACGTGGGGATTGTGGGAGTTACAATTCAAGATAAAGTTTGGGTGGGAACACAGCCAAACCGTATCAGGCTTGTTCTGTTTCGACTACCTGGAGTACTACAGTTCAATTCTGGCACTAATGACCTAGAGTTAGTACCAAATTCCACAAGTTAATGGCTCAGTCCTCCACAAGACTGCTTCTTATTCCAGATGCCAGCCACAAGTGCAGTCCCTAGTCCCCAGGCTCCCTGTACTTCTGACTGATTATAAATTTGGGAGTTCCCATAACTACCTCAGTTTTGATAATTCAATATGGCTCAGAACTTACTGAAAACACACTATGTGTAAAACTCTACATGTAGAGTTTTATTATAAAGTATACACTTAGGACAAGATCTGGAAGGACTCTGGATGCAAAATTTTCATACTCTCTTCCCAAGAAATCTGAGTGTGTCATCCTCCCCGTACACCAGTATGTTCACCAACCAGAAAACTCCACTGAGTTTCAGTTTCCACAGTTTTTATGTGGAATATGATTACATAGGCATGATTGAATATGCAGTTGGCCACATAATTGAGCTCAGTCTCCAGCCCTCTTTTCCATGCAGGTAAAACTGGCCTAAAGTTCCAGCCTTCTAACCATGTGTTTGGTATTTCTGGTGTCTGTCTCCCATCCTGAAGCTAATTAGGAGTCTGTCATGAGTCACCTCATTAGCATAACAAATAATTTCTATCTCTCAGGAAATTCCCAGGATTTTTGAAGTTGTCAGGAACTAAGATCGAAGGCCAGATAAGCTGTTTTTTTTGTTGTTGTTGTTGTTGTTGTTTTTTAAAAGACAGGGTCTTGCTCTGTTGCCCAGGATGGAGCACAGTAAGGCAATCTTGGCTCACTGCAACCTCCACCTCTTGGGCTCAAGCAATCCTCCCACCTCAGCCTCCCAAGTAGCTGGCACTATGGGTACATACCACCATGCCTGGCTAATTGTTTAATTTTTTGTAGAGATATGGTCTCACTGTGTTGCCCAGGCTGATCTCAAACTCCTGGGCCCAAGTGATCCTCCTGCCTCAGCCTCCCAAAGTGCTGGGATTACAGGTGTGAGCTCTCATGCCTGGCCAAATTCTTTATTATACCACAGAGCCCTTAATATATCAATAATAGTTGTTTAAGTTTCTTATCTGATAATTCCAAAATTTGAATATATCTGAGTCAGATGCTGATGTTTGCTTTGTCTCTTCAGACTTTATTTTTTCCTTCCCTTAGCATATCTCATATTTTTTTTTGTTGGAAGTGATCATGCTATATCTGGTAATATAAACTGAGTTAATTGGGCTTTTAGTATAAGGCTTTATGTTGATCTGGCTAGGAGCTAGGCTATGTTTAATGTTAATTGTAACACATATGTGCCAGAGGCTTCAGTTTTCTATAGTTTCCTTTTATTCCCTGCTTCCATGGTGCCTTTAGGTTCCCTAAGAACTCTTTCTTAAATAGATTATGTCTTTCAGCTCTCTCAGTTGTAATCCACTGTTTTTATACTGGAGCCTTGCTGATATGGTGGTAAGACTTTAAGGAGGGGAAGCATTCTATAATCTTATCATTAAATCTCAGTTATTTTTAGTGGACTTGAGTCCCTGAGCTGTGACCTTCAGCATTTCTCAGCCTTTTTTTTCTTTATCATTATGTGAGACAGGAAGGCTAGAGGGAACTAGCATTGTCTGGTTGCCCTTCTTCTTGGTCACATAAGACTCTGGTAATTTCCCTTGGTGTAACTCTTGCGACAGAGAGCAGAAAACTCTGGGCTTATTTCAAAACGGCACTTATTCTTTCCTCTTGCTGAAAGCAAGGGAGATATCTCTCCCATATGATTTTTACTCTTGGTGGGGCTTCTAGTGGCGCAGAAAATCCTGGACTTATTTCAAAATGGCACTTCTTCTTTCCTCTTGCTCAAAGCAGAGATTTCTCTCCCATATGATTTTTACTTTTGATAGGGCACCTAGTGGTAAATCCCACAAAAGTGTGGAGCCTCCTAAAACTGAGCCATCAGGAGTTTTTAAATCTCAAGTTAGTCTGCACTCAGCCTTCAGCAGTTTATCAATTACCATTTAAGTGTTCCTACCAGTTACTGGCTCCAGAAGCCTCTGCTCTTGGTAAACTGTAATTCTTTGTATTTACACATCTCTACAGTTTTGGGGGTGGCAGTTTGTCCTGTGACTTCAATTATCTGGTAGATCTAAGAAAAGCTGTTGATTGCTAGCTTGTTCAGCATTTTTCTTGTTGTGAGAACAGGAATGTTGACTTCTAAGCTCTTTGCATATCAGAGCTAATCAGGAAGCATGACTGGTATACAACTAGAGGAAAGGTGCTTAAATCTAAGTGAAATTAGCCTATCTGTGGTTCATGGTAATCATGAATATTGATTATGGCTGGACGCCACTGATTCTTCCATTAAACCAACTTTTCTGCTAGAATTGCATTCTATGAATATAATATTTTGTTGAGTAGTTAGTAAAATTAAATGCACTTTTCGAAAGGGGAATCTTTTAGGGAGATATATGGCCTTATGGTTTGAACCAGATTTTATTCCCACTGTATCAAATCCCAGTGGCCTTCTCAGTGGCAGAATGGGTTTCTCACAAATTCTCTGCATTGTAGTTGTTAATTCTTAAGTAAAGTTACTCTGGAATATGCTTTCTTTGGCTTATAAGCAGACTTCCTCTGCACCTTATGAGTTTCCAACTCTTTGCCCTTGAATTAGACACATGTTGGTAGATTGTAGCCTAAGGCCTACTACTTGCTAATACTTGATAAAATCTTCTCCTTAGGATGAATGGGCAGTGGACTAAAGACAATTATTACTACTTTTTAATCAAAGTGGCTGGATCCATAACTATATCTCTCTAAATTAAGCCTGTTTTGTTATGAACTGTCTCTAGATTACCATTGGCAATGTTGGTCGGAAGATTTGGAGCAAATAAAAGAACATCATGATTTTTATTTTTCTTCTTTCTATAATCCAGTGATTCTCAACTAGGGGCAATTTTACTGCTGCAGGGACATTTGGCAATGTCTGGAGACATTTCTAATTTTCACACCTAGAGAAGTGATTGTTATTGGTGTCTTGTGGGTAGAGGCCAGGGATGCTGCTAAACATCCTACAACACACAGGACAGTTCCCGCAACGAAGAATTATCCACAAAAAGTTACCTGACCCAAACTGTCAATAGAGCTGAGGTAAAGAAGCCCTGCTAGAGTCTGAGAAATTAGCCACTGTGGCTTCTTTGTCTATACTAGGATCCTAATGATCTCATTATTTTTATCTCTTTATTAATTTTTGTATTACAAAGATAATGTTTTTTCTCTAGACTATTTTCTCATTTGACCAAAGAAGTTAGTCTTGAAATCCTGCCCCACAAAGCCTACAGGTCAATAATTCACAGTATAATCTCTTTATTGGAGTAGAGGCCTGTGGGTGCTGGAGTCCTAAGAGTTGAACACCGTTACAATTATAGTGTGTTTAGTGTGCAGCTTATACAAACAAAAATAATATCTGTACCTTTAATTTGTAGTTTACTTGTGTTATAGTAATAATACGGAGCAAATCTTGTATTATAGTAATAATACAAGGAAACTACAAATTAAAGGTACAGATAAAATTTTGAAAATAGCCTTAGTGGAAGAATGAGAACCAGCCTCTTTTGACCTACCGAGCTTCACATATGGTTTACAGATGTTCTCCCATTTCATACTCATAACAGCCTCACCAGACAACCTTGTTCTTGTCAAATAAAGAGTCAAGAAGAGAACAGAATACTTTGAAGATAGTTTTATCCTGTTCCTGTTAATAAGTCAAATATGTGCCTTGTATAAATTTACAACCTACACAATGTCTACAGAGAAATACAAAAATCACTCATTATTATACTATCAGAGATAACTGTTTAGTGTATTTCTTTGCTACTTATTTTTGTTTTGCATGTAAACGCATTTTAAATGTAATTACATTTATTCTGCGTAAATCACTTTTATCTTTTCCCCTCCCCTCAATATCATTTCATGGGCATTTTAGGAGGTCAGTTGATATTTTCTTTCTTTTTCAGATTTGATAAGCTACTTTTTTTTATTTCAATAGATTTTTCGGGAACAGGTGGTGGTTGGTTACATGAGTAAGTTCTTTAGTGGTGATTTCTGAGATTTTGGTGTACCCATTACCCAAGCAGCATACACTTGAGTTGATATTTGATATTTTCTAAAGTATGATATTTAATGATTTTAAATACTTCATCATATGACTACTTCATATGTTTAATCATTCCCCTTGATAAGTGGCAACATTTTTCTGTACGAAAGAAACAAACCAAAAAACAAACAAAAGAGAAGTGCCTGAAACACACTGGTATATCGAAACAGCAAAATTCAACAACAAAAACAAAAAGTTCCACCAGCTATGTGATAAACAAACCACAAATCTTTGACTTCTCATCATACCTAAAAATACTGGGCTTTGTAAATATCCATTAAATTATATACAAATCCGTGTATGCAGATATTGATATTTTTCACTGTGCCCAGAAAATTTGATTGTTGTAGTGTCTGCTTCTAAAAACGGGTAAGATATAATAGTGTTTCATATTTAAGATAAATAGTATAGCTTAGAAGTGGAAGCCTGTTTCGGGGGTGGTTGATTTTCTTTTTAAGTACAAAAATAGTAATTTTAGTATCAACCCCAGGAGTTCCAAGCTTATCTAAAATAAAATAATTGTTATTAATATCTATACTGGTATATATAGGATATATGTTATATAATACAGTTGACCCTTGAACAACATGAGTGTTAGGAATACTGGCTCCCACAAGAGCTGAAAATCTGTGTAACTTTTGACTCACCCCAAATTTATCTAATAGCCTACTGTTGACTGGAAGCCTAACTGGTAACATAAACAGTTGGTTAACACATATTTTGCATGTTATATGTGTTATACACTGTATTCTTACAATAAAGTAAGCTAGAAAAAAGAAAATCATAAGGAAGAAAAAATATATTTACCATTCATTATGTGGAAGTGGCTCATGATAAAGGTCTTCATCCTCGCTGTCTTTGTGTTAAGTAGGCAAAGGAAGAGGAGGAAGAGGATAGGTTGATCTTGCTGTCTCGGGGTGGCAGAGGCAGAAGGAAATCTGCGTAAAAGTGGACCTGCATAGCAACTCATGTTCTTCAAGTGTCCACTGCATATAGTTATGTAGTATTGCAGTTATATCCAGACATAATAGGCAAGACATGAGACATAAAATATAGTATTAATTTTGGAAGTCATCTAAATCATGATCTGAGGGAAGGTACAAGGCTACTAGAGGCAAAGGGCCTTGCTCAGTCAGGGTGTGGCGTAACTGGAAGCCCAAATGGCAGACTTTGTCCTCTGCTTAGCCTCAACCAGAGGTCAGATGTCTTTTGTTGCCAGATGTTGATAAACACAGAGAGGCAAGCTCTTCAGTTACCTTATCACCACCTTACTAATACATATGACTGCAAAACATTGTCTTCATTTAAGTCAAAATATAAAGGAAAAGCCCCTAATGAATATGATTTCATGAGCTTTGGACATAAAAACTTACTTGGTAGCACATTATAATTTTAAATCACATTTAATTCCCTGCCAGCCAGGAAATAATTCCATGGGAAGTCAATCAATGAAAGTTAACAAGATCATTACTAGCAAAAAAGGTAATATTTTTCATTTTCAAAAAGTAAAGGGTTGGATTGGATGAGAAGTAGATATAAGAGACAGAGCAGCATTCTCCGGTGTTGTTCATGCCCCTGCCATTGTTTTAATTGTGGCCACAATATTGTTTCTCATGGCTGATGGTTGACTTTGGTGAGTAGAAGTAGGTAGTAGCTAAGAATGATCATGAAAAAATAGAACATTTTCTTTGAAAAGGAAAAATTGCCTAATGGTGTATCAGTTTTGTATTTAAAATCACCATAGTACATTTAGGTTATTGGTATTCTTTTACCAGGAAAGGCTGGGGAAAAGTGGAGTGGCAAAGAGAAATAAAGAAGTATTAATTGGAAACCACCTCAAACATGAAAAAAATAGCTTTTATTTATTTCATTCTGCATCTGCTAGTCTCTGGGCAATCTAAAAAAACAGTCATCAGAATTATAGCCACATGGTGATTTTTTTTCTTCTCCAGAATTACAAGAAAATTGGCTCCCACACTGTGGAACTAAAAAGAGGGGCTATAGGGTGCTGCTTCTCTCTCTTGACATTTTCCTTGGTTTTCAAAGGAATTCGTGACTAAGAATCTCATGAAATCTAAAAGCGGTCACTGATGGAAATTTAGGTTTTCACAAAGAGCGCAGAAAGAAATTTACATGGCAAAAAAAAAAGAAAAAATTTGCTCTGGCAAATGGGTAAGGTAAGGATGTGTGTGTGTGTGGTGTATATATGTACACATCACATACATATATCAGTGAGTATGTATATCTCAATGATTTTCATTTGCTAGGTCTAGTAATACATTTAATTTTGTAGATATGAGTTTTTTTCAGCAGTTGTATAAAAATAATTACTTAATTATTGTTCTTTTTCAGCAAGCTTATGAACTTTGGACATATTGAGATTATGTAAGTCCTTGGACAGCATTAATATAATATTATCTAATTTGTAATAAAAGTGTTTACCCATTTTGTTCATTAAGTATATAAATATTTGGAAAGATGATAGATTTTAAGCCATGTATGGAGTGAACTGACACATTCATCCACAAAAGTCACATCAAGTTAATGAAAAATGAGAAGATTCAGGTGTCACTATTCAGTAGTACTTCTTTTTGTTTATTTATTACTTTATTCATCAGCACATCCAGGAGAGCTTAATAACTGGCTCTCCTAAAATAAAAACCCTAGTTGGTACTCCCACCATGGCCAATTTTAAGGACAAGGAACACTAAGTTACAAGGAAATGGCAATAATCAGTTCTCATTAGATGGTAAGGACAGGCATGAACACTGTGCTACAGCTAACTAGGAGAAAAAGGAATGTTACGGAACTTAAACTACTTAGAATGTTGATATAATAAAGGGGGATGGGGACAGAACAAGCACTGAGGCTGGTGAGCCAGGCACAAGTCAGAGTGGGAGCAGCCTTGAGGTCTCTCCAGGAGATTCAGGAACCATAGGATTTGGTAGTGATTCAGGTATGAAATGATCATGGCCCTCATTATTGTAGTGACCATAGTATTTTGAAGGAATTCAAAAAATAGATGATGGACATGTCCCTAATCGTGATAGTGCCCATGGGATTTTATAGCTATAGAGTGAAAAGATAACAGTAACCATATTCAGGGTAATGTCTGTGGGAATTTGTGAATATCCAGGTAAGAAATGAGTGTTTCTACTTAGGAAGTGAACATGGGATACTGAAGGTATAAAGGTAAGAAATGATGATAAACCTAACAGTGCGGGTGAGCATGATGTTTTCTAGATATCAAGATAGGAGAGGATGATGGCCCTAACTCAAGTACCAAAATTGGATTTCCTCAGGTAAGCACATAGGAGCTGAAGATGTTTCTTACCATGTTAGTGAACATGGCATTTTGTGCTATTCCAGACATGATGGCAAACCTAACCACAAAATGACCATGAGACTGTCAGGGGTCTAGTAAAGACACGATGGTGCCCTTAACTGTGAAGGTTATGATGAAAATTGTAGGTCTGTAAATAAGAGATGATGGTGATAATAACCACATTAATGAGCAGGGGATTTGCAAGTAACCAGGTAAGAGATGATGGTATCTCTAAAAATATGGTGACCATGGAATTTTGAGGGTATCCAATCAAGGAATAATGTGTTACTAGAAATGGTAGTACCAAGGTATTTTACAGTTATCCTGGAAAGAAATGTTGTGTCCTTAGGAATGGCATTTAATCTGGGTAATTTGTAGGTATCCATGTATGGTAGGCTTCTCTAAATCTGGTAGATCTCATGGGCTACTGTAGGCATCCACACGAGAGATGACGTGACACAAACTAACCAGTTGCCACCATTGTAACCGAGGTGTTTTATAAGTATCCAACTTAAAGCTCTAGCTTTATTTATTTATTGGATGTAAGACTTTCGTGTTATCTGTTGTTTTCTTTCTTTTTGAGACAGATTCTGGCTGAGGTAAGTGCTGATGTGGGCCTAAACCACAGCCCGCACTGTGAGACTGTCACAGTGACACAGTGATGATGTGTCCCTACAGGCCTTCCCATCGTTACTTCCTTCACATGTATTCAGGTGAGAAATGATTGAGTCTTGCCTGGTAAGTGATGGTGGTGTAGGCCTCCCTGTTGTACCCCTGATTTAGCTTCAGGTATCCCGGTCGGAAATAATAAGAGTCCCTGACATACTCGAAACCATGAGTTTTCCCTCGGTATATTTCAGAGACAATGCCTAACCCTGTGAGCGTGCTGGGAATGCAAATACTAAGTAATCATCCGGCATTCACAGCCACAGCAGTGACCGTGATCATTTTGCTGGTGTCCTGTAGAGAGAAATGCTGTCTTCTGAGACCACTGCCCTGAGTCTGGGGGTCCCTGCCAGCATCCAGGTAAGAGTCACTGAATGATGGATATGAGCATCATGATTTGCAGGTGTCCTGGTAGAACATCTTGTGTATTTCTTGGCTAACTCCAACCTCAGCCTCCTGTGTTCAAGCGATTCTCCTGCCTCAGCCTCCCGTGTTGCTGAGATTACATATGTGTGCCACCACCCCTGACTAATTTTTGTATTACTAGTAGAGACGGAGTTTTACCATGTTGGGCAGGCTAGTCTCGAACTCCAGACCTCAGGTGATCCACCTGCTTCGGCCCCCAAGGTGCTGGGATTACAAATGTGAGCCACCACTCCAGGCCCCTTGTGTGTTTCAGAGGCATATGTCTCAGTGTAGGTTTTCCAGGCTCCCAGGAGAAAATCCCTACAAACAGGAGTCACGATCAGGAGACATGTCTGTTATCTGGGTAAGTGATGGTGTGCATGGTAAACTTACCACAGACCAGGTAATCTCCACATATCTAGGTAAGTGAAGTTCCTTTACCTGAACTGTTTACCATGTGATGGGTTAACAGCTAATTTGGAAAGAAAGGGGAGTGGCCTCCCATTTGCCTCACCATGCGATCCTCTTCCTTTCTGTCCTGAAGAGAAAGTATCATGTATGTGCTCTGTCAGTGCTGATCGATTTGAACGTACCCAGAAAACTCACATGGCACTGTGCGTCACAGGTGTAACTGCGGTGGATTTGCAGGGAAGCCGGGCAAGGAAAATGGTGTGTCCTATGATGGCCTAGACCTTGGAGGGTCCACAGGCATCCAGGGACATTTTTGGCTCCCACAGTGGTGATAGTGAGCAAGTAGTTTGCAGGGTCCTGGTGGATAAGCTGTGTCCGTAGACTCATTGGTCACACATGTGGTTTCAGGTTCAGGCAGGCAGAAGTCAGAGTGTGAGGACAGCCTTGAGATCTCTCCAGGAGATTCAGCGTCCATAGGATTTGGTAGGGATTCAGGTACGAGATGATCATGGCTGTCATCGTTGTAGTGTCCATGGTATTTTGATGGAATCTAAGAAACAGATGATGGACATGTCCCTAATCATGATAAGAAAAGAGGGTGTCCACTTAGGAAGTGAACATGGGGATCCTGAAGTTACAATGGTAAGAAATGATGATAAACCTAACCGTGGGGTTGACCATGGTATTTTCTAGATACTCAGATAAGTGAGGATGGTGGCCCTAACTCAAGTACCAAAATTGGGTTTCCTCACTTAGGCACATAGGAGCTGATGATGTCCCTTTGTGTGTTAGTGAAATCAGAGCATGAGAACAGCCTTGAAGTCTCTCCAGGAGATTGAGGGTCCATAGGATTTGGTAGGGATTCAGGTACAAGATGATCATGGCTGTCATCATTGTAGTGATTTTGAAGGAATCCAAGAAACAGATGATGGATATGTCTCTAACCATGGTAGTGCCATAGGATTTTGTAGCTATAGAGTGAAAATATGACAGTGACCATATCCAGGGCAATGTTTGTGGGATTTTTAAAATATCCATACAAGAAATGGGTGTTTTTACTTAGGAAGTAAACATGGGATACTGAAGTTATAACGGTAAGAAATGATGATAAACCTAACCGTGGAGGCGAGCATGGTATTTTCTAGATATCCAGGTAGGTGTGGATGGAGGCCCTAACTCGAATACCAAAATTGGGTTTCCTGAGGTAGGCGCGTACGAGCTGACGATGGCCCTTCCCACGTTAGTGAACATGGCATTTGGTAGTATTCCAGATAAGATGGCGAACCTAAACCCAAAATGACATGAGATTGTCAGCTGCTTACTAAATAGATGATGGTCCCCATAACCATGAAGGTTATGATGAAATTGTGTTGATCAGTAATTAAGAGATCGCAGTGCTCCTAACCATGGTAGTGAACAAGGGACTTTGCAAGTCACCAGGTAAGAGACGATGGTGTCTCTAAAAATGTGACCATGGGATTCTGCAGATTCCAATGAAGGAATGATGTGTTACTAGAAATGGTAGTACCAAGGTATTTTACAGTTCTGGAAAGAAATGTTGTGTCCCTAGCAATGGCATTTAATCTGGGTAATTTGTAGGTCACTATGTATGGTAGGTTTTCCTGAATCTGGTAGATCTCATGGACTTCTGTAGGTATCCACATGAGAGATGTGTCACAGATTGTAAGCAATTGCCACTATTGTTACCAAGGTATTTTGTAAGTATCCAGCTAAGAGCGCCAGTGTTATGTATTGATTGGATGTAAGGCTTTAATGATACCTCTTTCTTTCATTTTTGAGTCTGGCTGAGGTAAGTGCTGATGCGGGCCTAAACCACAGTCCGCTTCGTGGGACTGTCACAGAGACCCAGTTCTATGATGATTTGTCCCTACATGCCTTACAGCCATGATTTCTTTCACAATTATTCAGGTGAGAAATGATTGTGTCCTCACTGATCCCGGATAGGCCGGGCTTTCCCATTTCTGTTTCATAGAAAGTGTCTGCCTAACCCGTGAGTGCGGAAGGATTACAGGGAGCCAGATGTTTATCACTGTTATCCCCGCCCCTGTGCTGCCCCTAGGATTTGTAGAGGTGTCTAGTCGAGAAACGGTGGGTTGCTGCTATCAGGGTTGACCTAGGATTACTGCAGGTATCCAGGTCGAATGGGTGTGTCCCATAAAGCTGAAATTACTCAAGGTTCTTTGCAGGAGTCCTGGTGGAAAACCTTGTGTCCTTCTACATATGTGTCTTCATGCCTATTGCTGTTCAGCCTTCCTGTTGCTGTGATTTTGCTTCAGCCGTCCTAGGAAGAAATGGTGAGACTCCCCGGCATACTAGAAACTGTGAGTTTACCCTGTGCATATTTCAGAGACAGTGCCTAACCCCGTGTTTGCAGTGGAACTGTAAGTACCTGGTAATTATCTGGTGTTCCTTCCCACAGCAGTGACTGTGGACATTTTGCAGGTGTCCTGTAGAGAGAACTGCTGTCTTCTGGGACCACAGCCCTGAGCTTGGGGGTCCCCGTCAGCTTCGAGGCAAAAGTCCTTCGACGATAGATGTGAGCATCATGATTTGCAGGTGTCCTGGTAGAACACCTTGTGTGTTTCTGAGGCATATATCTCAGTATATGTTTTGCAGGTTCCCGGAAGAAAATCCTGAAGAACGGGACTCATGAGCAGGGGACGTGTCTGCTGTCTGGGTAAGTGATTGTGTGCACCGTAAACTCATCACAGACAACCTGATCTTCACATTGGTAGGTCAGTCAGGTTCCTTTCCCTGAACAGTTTACCACATGATGGGTTTAGGGGTATTCTGGTAAGAAAGAGTAGCGGCTCCTTGTTCTCCTTGCCATGTGATCCCATTGTTTTCTGTCCTGGAGAGAACGTATGAGGTATGTACCCTGTGAGTGCTGATTGATTGGCACATACCCAGGGAACTCCAGTGGCACTGTGCATCACAGAAGTAACTAAGGTGGATTTGCAGAGAAGACAGAGAAAATGAAGTGTCCTACGATGGCCTACCCCTTGGAGGGACCACAAGCATCCAGGCAGATTTTTGGCCCCCACGATGATGTTAGTGAGTGGGTGGTTTTCTGGGTCCTGCTGGAAAAGCTGTGTCTGTAGGCAGATTTCACATTCCCTTCCAGAGGTCAAGGGAGCCCTCATTATGCTCGAGCAGGGGAACTCTGCCTGTATCCAGAGAGGAGACAGTATGGGCATAAGCAGGCCACGGACGATCCGATCTTCTGATACACAGGTAATCACCGATGGCATTCCTGCTGTTTTTCCTGTCCTGCCGTGGGTTTTGTTGGCTCATTTTCTGTTCTTTATTTTCTGCAGTACTTCAGTTAAGAAACAATGCTTTGCCAACCAAGGCTAATAAGCATTAGTCCTTGCTATGTTTGACTTGAGGATAATGTGCCTTGAACCTGAATCCATGTTGACTGTGGTAGATGCGGGTGTCCAGGTGAATTATCCTACTCTATCAGACCACAGGATGGAATGATAGTTCTGACACATCATCAGTCCAGAGCTGATAGTGGCACCAACAGTGGGGTGGAAGTTGGAGTTCTGCCAGGATCTAGGTAAGGTTCCTAGATGACGGCAGTGACCAGCCTGTGTGGTGCGTGTCTTTTTCGTCTTTCAGGTATGCCAAGTGACATCCTGGAAAACACCTGTCAGATGCGTTTCTTCTGCTGCTGCTAGTCATGAGATCAAGGTAGGTCTGAGAATGGCCATTCAGAGGCCCTGGATAGTAACTGGGTAATGGATGATGTGAGTCCTATGCCAATACAGACCACCTGAACTTCAGATTTCCTGGACAAAGAGGGCACTGTCCTTGACACACTGTTTTCCCGTGGTTTCCTGCAGGTGTCCCGTAAAGTCCTCTTCCTGTAGAGAGGTAGGAGATGTTGTGGCATTACCTCATGAAAGACATTCTGAATTTCCTGCATGTAGATAATTAATGATGGTTTGAGTCTGGTAGAGTAACCTTGTGTTTGGCATATGTATCGTTGGGAAACGGTAATTAGTGATTCCCAATGCCAGTAAGCATGAGATTTTACTGTTTGCTTATTCAAAGGTAAGGGTTTGTGTGTGTGTGTGTGTGTGTGCAGATTTGACCCTCCATGTGATAAACAGATATGTCAGTGTTCAGGTAGTTGATCATATTGTCTGTCACCCCGATGTGGACCGTGCTGTTTCTCCAGGTATCCCTCGTAGGCTCTGGCTTAGATATCTTCAGTTATCTGGGTAACTTGGATGAGTTGTGAAATGATACCAATGAACAAGCATATTTGTGGGTGTCCTCGTAGCATAGGTTGTGGACCAAGCAGAGTTTCCCCAATATGTCTTTCAGATGAATGTCAGGGCATCACAGCAGACCTTTCAAATCTAGGTAATGTGGGGCATTGCTGGCTGAGTTAAGTGCTGACAAAGGCCTAAACCGCAGCCCACAGCGTCGTACTGTCACAGAGGCTTACTTCAGTGATGGTGTGTCCCTACACATCTTCCCGCCATGATTTCTTTTCCATGTACTCAGATAAGAAATGTTTTAGTTTTCACCACTCCCAGATAGGCCGGGTTTTTCTGTTTTATGAAAGTATATGCTGAGCCCTGTGAGTGTTGAGGGATTGCAGGGAGCCAGGTATTTATCGCTATGTTCCCCACTCTGTGCTACCCCTCCGATTTCTAGAGATGTGCAGTTGAGAAACGGTGGTTTTCTGCTACCAGGGTCGACCTGAGATTACTGCAACTGTCCACATCGAGTGGGGTGTGTCCCATAAAGATGGAAGTAATCATGGGACTTGGTGGGAGTCTTTGCAGAAAACCCCATGTCTTCTTACACGTATGTATTGGTGCCTCTTGCAGATTCCTGCCGTGACATCCCAGTGAATCCAACGTGGGTCCTTATCAGGAAGCAGGGTTGCTCTGCAAGTCAAGGCTGCATGAGGACCAGAAACAACGCATGGGCCACTTGAAGTTCAGGTGTCTAGGTAAGTGAGGATGGTGTGCATAGTTCCTGTTGTTCCCATGATTTCGCTTCAAGTGTCCCTGTCAGAATTGACAAGTGTCCCTGGTTCACTAGAAACCGTGAGATTTCCCTCTGCATATTTCAGAGACAACGTTTAACCCAGTGAGTACAGTGGGACTGCAAATACCAGGTAATGATCTGGCATTCCCAGCCACAGCAATGACCGTGGACATTTTGCAGGTGTCCTGTAGAGAGAAATGCTGTCTTCTGGGCCTGCGGCCCTGAGCTTAGGGGACCCTGCCAGCAACCAAGTAAGAGTCCTTCAATCATGGATGCAAGCATTGTGATTTGCATGTGTCCTGTGAGAACACTTTGTGTGTTTCCAAGGCATATATCTCTGTAGGTTTTCCAGGGTCCCACAAGGAAATCCCAACAAACAGGAGTCAGGATCAGGGAACATGTCTGCTATCTGGGTAAGTGATGGTGTTCACGGTAAACTCACCACACACCAGGCGATCTCCACATATCTAGGTAAGTGACGTTCCTTTGCCTGAAGGGTTTGTCATGTGATGGGTATCTTGGTAAGAAAGAGTAGCGGCTCTCCGTTCTCCTCACCATGTGATCCTATTGATTTCTGCCCTGGAAAGAATGTTAGATGTATGTGGTCTGTGAGGGCTGATTGATTGGCATGTATGCAGGGAACTCATGTGGCATTGTGCATCACAGGAGTAACTGCGGTGGATTTGCAGGGAAGCCAGCCAGGGAAAAATAGCGTGTCCTACAATGGCCTAGACCTTGGAGGGCCTGCAAGCATCCAGATACATTTTTGACTCCCACAGTGATTATACTGAGCAGGTGGTTTGCAGGGTCCTGGTGGAAAAGCTGTGTCCATAGAGGCGTTGATCACACTTGTAGTTTCAGGTTCAGGCAGGCAGAAGTCAGAGCGTGAGGACAGCATTGAGGTCTCTCCAGGAGATTTATGGACCCTAGGATTTGGTAGTGATTCAGGTATGAGATGATCATGGCTCTCATCATTGTAGTGACCATGGTATTTTGAAGGAATACGAGAAACAGGTGATGGGCCTGTCCCTAACCATGGTAGTGCCCATGGAATTTTGTAGCTATAGAGTGAAAAGATGACAGTGACCATCTCCATGGTAATGTCTGGAATTTTTAAAATATCCAGGTAACAAATGAGTGTTTCTACTTAGGAAGTGAACATAGAATACTGAAGTTACAGAGTTAAGAAATGATGATAAACTTAACCATGGAGGTGACCATGGTGTTTTCTAGATATCCAGATAAGTGAGGTTGGTGGTCCTAACTTGACTACCAAAATTGAGTTTGCTCAGGTAGGCATGAAGAAGCTGATGATGCCGCTCCCCATGTTAGTGAATGTGGCAATTTGTGATATTCCAGGTATGATGCAAACCTAATCACAAAATAGCTATGGGATTGTCAGTGGTTTAGTAAAAAGATGGTGGTCCCCTTAACCATGAAAGTTATGATGAAATTTTGTAGGCTAGTCATTAAGAGATCACAGAGATCCTAACTGTGATACTGAACAAGGAATTTTGCAAATCACCAGGTAAGAGATGATTGTGTGTCTAAAAATGTGGTGACCTTGGGATTTTGCAGATATCCAGTTAAGGAATAATGTGTTCCTAGAAATTGTAGTACCAAGGTATTCAGCAGTTACCCAGGAAAGAAATGTGTCCCTAGCAATGGCATTTAATCTGAGTAATTTGTAGGTCATATACGGTAGATTTTTCTAAATCTAATGGATCTCATGGGCTTCTGTAGGTATCCACATGAGAGATGATGTGTCACAAATGGTAAATAACTGTCACTAGTGTAACTAAAGTGTTTTATAAGTATCCAGTTAAGAGCTCAGGCTTTATTTATTTGTCGGATATAAGACTTTCTTGTTAACTATTTTTTTTCTTTTTTTGAGAAAGAGTCTGTTTGAGCTAAGTGCTGACACGGGCTTAAACCACAGCCTGCACCGTGGGAATGTCAGAGAGACCCAGTTCGGTGAAGATGTGTCCCTACATGCTTTCGCACCGTGATTTCTTTCACAGGTACTCAAGTGAGAAATGATTGAGTCCTTACCAATTCCAGATCAGCTGGGTTTTCTTATTGTCTGTTTCATTGAAGGTGTATGCTGAACCCTATGAGCATTGAGGGATTGCAGGGAGCCAGGTATTTATCACTATATTCTGCGCCTCATGCTAACCCTAGGATGTCTACAGGTATCCAGTCAAGAAATGGTGGTGTTCTGCTATCAGGGTTGACCTGGGATGACTGCAAGTATCCAGGTCATGTGTCTGTGTCCTGTAAAGATGGAAATAATCAAGGTTCTTTGCAGGAGTGCTGGCGGCAAACCCCGTGTCCTTCTACACATACGTCTTTGTACCTATTTCAGATTGCTACCATGACATCACAACAAATCTGACACGGGACCTTAATAGGAAGCTCAGCTGCTCTGCAGGTCAGCACCGATGAGGACCAAAACCATCGCACGAGCCATGTGAGGCTCAGCTGTCTAGGTAAGTGATGATGGTGTCAGGCCTCCCTGTTGTTGCTGTGATTTCACTTCAGGTGACCAGGTCGGAAATGAAAAGGGTCCCTGGGATACTAGAAACCGTGAGTTTTCCCTTTGCATGTTTCAGGGATAACACCTAACTCAGTGAGTGCAGAGGGACTGGAAGTACCAGGTAATGATCTGATGTTCTCAGCCATATCAGTGACCATGGACATTTTGCAGTTGTCCTGTAGAGAGAAATGCTGTCTTCTGGGTCCACGGCCCTGAGCTTGGGGGGCCCCGCCAGCATGCAACTAAGAGCCCTTCAATGATGAATGTGAGCATTGTGATTTGCAGGTGTCCTGGTAGAACACGTTGTGTGTTTGTTTATTTATATATATTTTTTGAGGTAGAGTTTCGCTCTTGTTGCCTATGCTGGAGTGCAGTGGCTCGATCTCACCTCACTCCAACCTCCGCCTTCTATGTTCAAGAAATCCTCCTGCCTCAGCCTGCCAAGTTGCTGGGATTACAGACATGTGGAACCCTCCCGGCTAATTTTTGTATTACTAGTAGAGATGGAGTTTCACTGTGTTGGACAGGCTTGTCTCAAACTTCAGACCTCAGATGATCCACCTGCCTCGGCCCCCAAAGTGCTGGGATTACAAGCATGAGCACCACGCCTAGCTCTTCATGTGCTTCCAAGGCATGTTTCTCAGTGTGTGTTTTCCAGGTTCCCCCGAGGAAATCCCTAGTAATGTCCGTGGGATTTTTGTAAATATCCAGATAAGATATGAGTGTTTCTACTTAGAAAACGAACATGGGATACTGAAGTTATAAAGATAAGAAATGATGATGAACCTAATCGTGTGGGTGACCATGCTATTTTCTAGCTATCAAGATAAGAGTGAATGGTGGTCCTAACTCTAGTATCAAAATTAATTTTCCTCAGGTAGGCAAGTAGGACCTGATGATGTTTCTTACCATGTTAGTGAACATGGCATTTTGTGGTATTCCAGATATCCACAAAATGTCTGGAATTTGTGGATGTTGTTAGGCGAACCTAACCACAAAAGTGACCATGAGATTGTCAGGGGTCTAGTAAAGAGATGATGGTCCCCTTAACCATGAAGGTCATGATGAAATTTTGTAGGTCAGTAATTAAGAGATGATGGTGTTCCTAACCACATAGTGAACAAGGGATTTTGCAAGTCACCAGGTGTGAGATAATGGTGTCTGTAAAAACGTGGTGACCGTGGGATTTTGCAGTTTCCAATTAAGGAATAATGTGTTCCCAGAAAAGGTAGTACCAAGGTATTTGACAGTTACCCAGGAAAGAAATGATGTGTTCCTAGCAATGGCATTTAATCTGAGTAATTTGTAGGTCTCCATGTATGGTAGGTTTTTCTAAATCTGGTAGATCTCATGGCCTTCTGTAGGTATCCACATGAGAGACGATATGTCATAAATTGTAAGTAACTGCCACTACTGTAACCAAAGTATTTTATAAGTACCCAGCTAAGAGCTCTGGCTTTATGTATTTGTTGGATGTAAGACTATCAGGTTATCTATTTTTTTCTTTTTTGAGACAGAGTCTGGATGAGGTAAATGCTGATGCAGACCTAAACCACAGTCCACACTGTGGGAATGTCAGAGAGACCCAGTTCAGTGAAGATATGTGTCCCTACACACCTTCCCGCTGTGATTTCTTTCACATGTACTCAGGTGAGAAATAATTGAGTCCTTACCAATCCCAGATCGGCTAGTTTTCCCATTTTCTATTTGACAGTTTATGCTGAACCCTGTGAGTGTTGAGGGACTGCAGGGAGCCAGGTATTTATCACTATATTTCTCGCCTCCGTGCTACCCCTAGGATGTCTACAGGTGTCCGGTCGAGAAACAGTGATTTTCTGCTATCAGCTCTCAGGGTCGACCTGGGATTACTGTAAGTATCCAGGTCGAGTGGGCGTGTCCCATAACGATGGAAATAATCAAGGTTCTTTGCAGGAGTGCTGACGGCAAACCCCATGTCCTTCTACACATACGTCTTCCTGCCTCTTTCAGATTCCTACCGTGACATCACAGTGAATCTGACACAGAACTTTAATGGGAAGCTTGGCTGCTCTGCAGGTCAGCACAGATGAGGAATGAAAGCATCGCACGGGTCAGGTGAGGCTCAGCTGTCTAGGTAAGTGATGATGGTATCAGGCCTCGCTGTTGTTCCCTGATTTCGCTTCAGATGTCTCCCGGAAATGATAAGATTCCCGGGCTTACTAGACACCGTGAGTTTTCCCTCTGCATATTTCAGAAACAACGCCTAACCCTGTGAGCAGGGTGGGACTGGAAATACCAGATAATGATCTGGCACTTCCAGGCACAAGAGTGACTATGGACATTTTGCAGGTGTCCTCTAGAGAGAAATGCTCTCTTCTGTGACCACGGACCTGAGCTTGGGGGGCCCCACCAGCATCCAGGTAAGAGTCATTTAATGATGGATGTGAGCATCGTGATTTGCAGGTTTCCTGGTACAACACCTTGTGTGTCTTTCTTTCTTTCTTTCTTTCTTTCTTTCTTTCTTTCTTTCTTTCTTTCTTTCTTTCTTTCTTTCTTTCTTTCTTTCTCTTTTCTTTTCTTTTCTTTTCTTTCTTTTCTTTCTCTCTTTCTCTCTTTCTTTCCTTTCTTTTTTGAGATAGAGTTTTGCTCTTGTCGCTCAGGCTGGGTGCAATGGTGGAATCTCAGCTGACTGCACCCTCCACTTCCTGTGTTCGAGTGATTTCTCCTGCGTCAGCCTCCCAAGTTGCTGAGGTTACAGATGTGTGCCCCCACCGCCCGCTAATTTTTGTATTACTAATAGAGACAAAGTTTCACTGTGTTGGGCAGGCTGGTCTCGAACTCTGGACTTCTAGTGATCCACCTGCCTTGGCCTCCCAAAGTGCTGGGATTACAAGTGTGAGCCACCATACCTGGCACCTCGTGTGTTTCTGAGGCATGTATCTCAGTGTATGTTTTCCAGGTTCCCCCGAGGAAATCCTGACAAACAGGAACCATGATCGGGACATTCTGCTATCTGGGTAAGTAATGGTGTGCTTGGTAAACTCATCACAGACCAAGTGATCTCCACGAATCTAGGTAAGCGAAGTTCCTTTGCCTGAACAGTTTACCATGTGATGGGTTAATGGCTATTATGGAAAGAAAGGGAAATGGCTCCTAGTTCTCCTTGCCATGTGATCCTTTTCATTTCCGTCCTGGAGAGAAAGTGTGCTCTATGTGCTTTGTGAGTGCTGATTGATTGGCATGTACCCAGGGAACTCACATGGCATTGTGCATCACAGGAGTGACTGCGGTAGATTTCCAGGGAAGCTGGCCAGGGAAAATGGCGTGTCCTACAGTGGCCTAGACCTTGGAGGGCCCGCAAGCATCCAGGTACATTATTGGCTCCCATAATGATGATACTGAGCAGGCAGTTTGTAGGGTCCTAGTGGAAAAGCTGTGTCCATAGACATGCTGGTCATGCGTTTGGTTTCACATTCAGGCAGGCAGTAGTCAGAACATGAGGACAACCTTGAGGTCTCTCCAGGAGATTCAGGGTCCATAGGATTTGGTACGGATTCAGGTATGAGATGATCATGGCTCTCATCATTGCAGTGACCATGGTATTTTGAAGGAATCCAAGAAACAGATGATGGACATGTCCCTAACCATGGTAGTGCCCATGGAATTTTGTAGCTATAGAGTGAAAAGATGACAATGGCCATATCCCAGGTAATGTCCATGGGATTTTATAAATATCCAGGTAAGAAATGAGTGTTTCTACTTAAGAAGTGAACATGGGATACTGAAGTTATAAAGGTAAGAAATGATGATAAACCCAATAGTGCAGGTGACCATGGTATTTTCTAGATATCCAAATAAGAGTGGATGGTGGCCCTAACTGGAGTATCAAAATTGGATTGCCTCAGGTAGGTACGTAGCTGCTGCTGATGTTTCTTCCCATATTAGTGAACACGGCGTTTTGTGGTATTCCACTCCACACGTGTTGGCAAAACCAAACCACAAAATGACCATGAGATTTGTCAGGGGTCTAGTAAACAGATGATGGTCCCCTTAACTGTGAAGGTCATGATGAAATTTTGTAGGTCAGTAATTAAGAGATGATGGTGTTCCTAACCACGTAGTGAATAAGGGATTTTGTAAGTCACCAGGTAAGAGATGATGGTGTCTCTAAAAATGTGGTGACCATGGGATTTTGCAGATACCTACCTAAGCAATAATGTGTTACTAGAAATGATAGTACCAAGGTGTTTTACAGTTACCCAGGAAAGAAATGATGTGTCTCCAGCAATGGCATTTAACCTGGTTAATTTTAGGTCTCCATGGATGGTAGATTTATCTAAATCTGGTAGATCTCATGGGCTTCTATAGGTATCCACATGAGAGAGGATGTGTCACGAATTGTAAACAACGGCCGCTATTGTTACCAAGGTATTTTATAAGTATCTAGCTAAGAGCTCTGGCTTTATGTATTTGTTAGATTTATGACTTTTGTGTGTGTGTTTTTATAGTATATTTTTCTTTTTTTGAGAGAGTCTGGCTGAGGTAAGTGCTGATGCACGCATCAACGACAGCACACACCACGGGACTGTCCCAGAGACCTGGTTCAGTGATGCGGTGTCCCCACACGTCTTCCTGCCATGATTTCTTTCACAGGTACTCAGCTGAGAAACGATTGAGTCCTTATCAATCCCAGATCGGCCAGGTTTTCCCGTTTTCCGTTTCAACGAAAGTGTATGCTGAACCCTGTGAGTGTTGAGGGGCTGGAGGGTGCCAGGTATTTATCTCTGCATTCCCCGCCCCCATGCTGCCCTTACGATGTCTGCAGGTGTCAAGAAATGGTGTTTTTGTGCTATCAGGGTCGACCTGGGATTACTGCAACTATCCAAGTTTTGAGTGGGTGTGTCCTGTAAAGATGGAAATAATCAAGATTCTTTGCAGGAGTGCTGGCAGGAAACCCCATGTCACTCTACACCTACTTCTTTGTGCCTCTTTCAGGTTCCTACCATGACATCACAATAAATCTGACACAAGACCTTAATGGGAAGTTCGGCTGCTCTGCACGTCAGTGCTGATGAGGACCAAAAGCATCACACGGGCCACGTGAGGTTCAGTTGTCTAGATAAGTGATGATGGTGTAAGGCCTCCCTGTTGTTCCCGTGATTTCGCTTCAGGTGTCCCAGTTGGTATTGATAAGGGTACCTGGCACACTAGAAACCGTGAGTTTTCCCTCTGCATATTTCAGAGATAATGCCTAACCGTGTGAGTGTGGTGGGACTGCAAATACCAGGTAATGATTCAGCGTTCCCAGCCACAGCAGTGACTGTGGACATTTTACAGGTGTTCTGTAGAGAGAAATGCTATTTTCTGGAGCCACGGCCCTGGACGGGCTCCGCCAGCATCCTGGTAAGAGTCATTGAATGATGGATGTGAGCATGATGATTTGCAGGTGTCCTGGTACGGCATCTTATGTGTTTCTGAGGCATATGTCTCTGTATAAGTTTTTCAGGTTCCCTGGAGGAAATCCCGACAAAAAGGAATCACCATCAGGGGACATGTCTGCTATCTGGTTAGTGATGGTATTCGCAGTAAACTCACCACATACCAGGCGATCTCCACCTATCTAGGTAAGTGAGTTTCCTTTGCCTGAACAGTTTACCGTATGATGGGTTAATGGCTGTTCTGGAAAGGAAGAGTAGTGACTCCCCATTCTCCTCGCCATGTGACCCTATTGATAACTGTCCTAGAGAGAATGTAAAATGTATGTGCTCTGTGAGTGGATTGATTGGCACGTACCCAGGGAACCCACGTGGCACTGCATCACAGGAGTTTCTTCAGTGGAGTTACAGGGAAGCCAACCAGGGAAAGTAGCGGTGTCCTACAATGGCCTAGACCTTGGAGGGCCCACAAGCATCCTGGTAGATTTTTGGCTCCTACAATGATAATAGTGAGCAGGTGGCTTGCAGGGTTCTGGTGTTAAAGGAGTGTCCATAGGCACATTGGTCACATATGTGATTTCTGATTCAGGCAGGCAGAAGTCAGAGTGTGAGGACAGCCTTCTGGTCTCTCCACGAGATTCACGGATCATTGTATTTGGTAGGAATTCAGGTATGAGATGATCATGGCTCTTATCATTGCAGTGACTAGAGTATTTTCAAGGAATCCAAGAAACAGATGATGGACATGTCGGTAACCGTGATAATGCCCATGGGATTTTGTAGCTATAGAGTGAAAAGATGACAGTGGCCACATCCATGGTAATGTCTGTGGGATTTTATAAATATTCAGGTAAGAAATAAGTGTTTCTACTTAAGAAGTGAACATGGGATACTGAAGTTACAAAGGTAAGAAATGGTAAACCTGATTGTGTGGGTGACCATGGTATTTCCTACACAGCCAGATAAGGCTGGATGGTGACCCTAATTCGAGTATCAACATTGGGTTTTGTGAGGTAGGCACCTAGGAGCTGATGATGTCCCTTCCCATGTGAGTGAACATGGCATTTTGTGGTATTCTGGATGTGGTGGCGAACCTAACCCCAAAATGACCATGAGGTTTGTCAGGGTCCTAGTAAAGAGAAGATGGTCCCCTTAACCATGAAAGTTACGATGTCATTTTGTCAGTCAGTAATTAAGAGATGACGGTGACCCTGCCACTCCAGTGAATAAGGAATTTTGCAAGTCACCAGGTAAGAGATGATGGTGTCTCTAAAAATGTGGTGACTGTCGGATTTTGAGGATATCCAATCAAGGAATAATGTGTTACTAGAAATGATAGTACCAAGGTACTCAGCAGTTAGCCACGAAAGAAATGATGTGTCCCTAGCGATGGCATTTAATCTGAGTAATTTGTAGGTCCCCATGTATGGTAGGTTTTTCCAAATCTGGTAGAACTCATGGCCTTCTGTAGGTATCCACATGAAAGATGACGTGTCACAAAGTGTAAGTACTGCCACTACTGTAGCCAAGGTATTTTGTAAGTATCCAGTTAAGAGGTCTGGCTTCATCTATGTGTTGCATGTTAGACTATCATGTTGTCTATTCTTTTTTTTGAGATAGTGTCTGGCTGAGATAAGTGCGGATGCAGGCCTAAACCACAGCCCTCAACATGGGACTGTCACAGAGACCCAGTTCAGTAGTGGTGTGTCCCTACATGTCTTCCCACTATGATTTCTTTCACAGGTACTCAGGTGACAAGTGACTGAGTCCTTACCATTCCCAGATATGCCAGGTTTTCCCATTTTCTGTTTCAACAAAAGTGTATGCTGAAACCCGTGAGTGTTGAGGGATTGCAGGGAGCCAGGTGTTTATCACTGTATTCCCTGCCCCCGTGCTGCCCCAGGATGTCTACAGGTGTGCAGTCGGGAAATGGTGGTTTTCTGCTATCACGGTCGACCTGAGGTTACTACAAGTATCCAGGTCAAGTGGGTATGTCCTGAAAAGATGGAAATCATCAAGGTTCTTTGTAGGAGTGCTGTGGAAAACCCTGTGTCCTTCTACACATGTGTCTTCTACACATCTGATTTTGCAAGCTGCCGGAGAAGATATGATGGTGTCTCTGAAAATGTGGTGACCATGAGTTTTTGCAGATAACCAATTAAGTTATCTGCAAAACTAGAAATGGTAGTCCCAAAGTATTTTACAGTTACCCAGGAAATAAATTATGTGTCCTTAGCAAAGGCATTTAATTTGCGTAATTTGTAGGTCTCCATGTCTGGTAGGTATTTCTATATCTTGGTCTTCTGTAGGTATCCACATGAGAGATGATGTGTCACAAGTTGTAACCAAGTGCCAAGGTATTTTGTAAGTATCTCACTTAAAGCTCCGGTGAATATAAGTTTTTGAAGATACCCAGTGGGGAGTGATATTGGCCTAAGCTGTGGTAATGCCCACTAGTAGTGCCCATATCTTGGTAACAGGTGGTGTGTGTCTAATTATGGTTGTCCCTATGGCTTTTTTTTTTTTTTTTTGCAAATTCCAGCAATATAATGAAGACAATCTTAACCACTCTTATGAACAGAGGATTTAGCAGGAATTGAGGAAAGAAATAATGTGGGCTTTAACCAAATGGACGTGATTAGATTTTAGGGATTTCTAAATAAGTGATCATGGTGTCCCTAACCATGAGATTTTGCAGGTTGTAGTCAACAGGTGATGATGAATTTAACAGTAGGCGCAAACATGGGAATTACTGATACCCAGATAAGACATGATGTGGTCCTTAAACATATTACAGACCATATGATTTTTTAGATATCTACATAAACAATATGTCCTGAAATCTTGATGCAACCATTTTTTTTTTTTCCCACATTTAAAAAGTTGCTCATTCTCAAATATTTGTGCAGGGCTGATTTCAGGGTATAGGAATACACCAGCAGCCGGCCCGATGGCTCACGCCTTAATCCCTGTACTTTGGGAGGCCGAGGCGGACAGATCACTTGAGGTCAGGAGTTCGAGACCAGCCTGGCCAACACAGCAAAACGCCATCTCTATTAAAAATACACAGTTTAGCCAGGCGTCCTGGCACATGCCCGTACTCCTAGCTACATGAGAGGCTGAGGCACGAGAATTGCTAGAACCCAGAGTGCAGATGTTGCAGTGAGCCGAGGTTGGGCCACTGCAGTCCAGACTGGGCGACAGAGCAAGTCTTTGCCCCCCGCCCCCCATCTCCCCCACAAAAAGTAAGGCACCAGAGTCATGAAATAATGATCTTACCACAGAGGGTGTAAAAAACGAAACCTCAGAAAATATTACCATATTTCAAAAGACTTATGGAAAATAATTAAGGACCAAGTAGCAGAAATTGTGGTCAGAAGAAATAACGTAAGAATATACTTAAGTGCACAGTACATAGTTGGAAGGCAAACTGTTTATCCTTCTAAAACCATTACTATGATCAACACAGACAAGAGACACTTTCCTGAAAGGTTAAATTCGTTCATGAGAAATAAAAGCAACCAAAATGAGCCACATTATCTACAATAGAAGAGACCATGTGGAAAAAGTTCTATGGCAAGAGCTAATTGGTATGCAAAAAGACCCATGAAAAATCTCCAATTTTAGTCACATTAGTTATTGCACGCTAGAAAAAAACCAAAAAGGAACATTTTGAAAGCTATTTTAAATTTATTAATAGCTGAATGTCTCCTTGGCTACTAGTTGAATGATCATTATTTAGTCCCACATCTCTCTCACCATTTTGTTTGCAAACGATCTAGAAGGCTTATTTCCTCATCTATTTGACAGATGACCAAAATGGATCCTACAGTATGATCACACAGGATAATGTTGCAAAGTATGACTAAATTATTTTTGAAGGCATTATTTTTCTCCTTTGATTTTCAGATTCTTTCTCATAATGTCTAAAACAGTGTCGACAGTGGCCTGTACCATGTCTTCATTGATGTCGTTACTGAGATCACTCTCAATTGCTCTCGAACTTGTTGTTGGCCTTTCGTGTAGATATGAACTGTGACCTGGCGGATCTGACTGTTGTTGCTGCTGCTTCTGTTCCTGCTGATGCTTTTCAAAATAGTCTTTTATTTTCTTTGGCTCTTCCGAAGCAGGAGTTCCACATGATGTCCCTGGAAGATCTTGCGATGTGTTTCTGGAACTACCTTGCATGCTTAGCTCAATAGCCCTGCGGAGATCTTCATCTTCTTTATTGGTTTCTTGGCGACTTAGTTCCAGGGCCCTCTGAAAATCCAACTCGTCTTGGTCTGATGTTCCAGACTCATCACTTTCTTCTGACACTTTTTCAAGAACTGTTTTATAGACTCTCTGGTCTTTTTCTTTGGCTAATTTTTTTCCATTAAGTTTTGGTCTATCCATCTCTTCAACACTGATGATTTGCAGCAGTTGGTCAGCCTCACAGTCTGGCAGATCCCCTTTAACAACAAATACAGAATATGCTTCCTGTTGCAGCTGAGTCAAGAAATTTGCAAGGCATATATCTGATAATAATTCTGGACCCGCCAAGAGAGAATTCAAGTTAAACCAGTGTTTTCCGAATTTTCTAATAGTAAACCAGTGTTGTTTATAATTACATATAAAAGATCTTTCATTTATAGGATCAATCCCAAGCTTCTGATATTCAGGATTATTGAAATGGATGACCTCTAAACCCCAGAACTTCAAGGCGTTGCATATTACCTGAATGGAGAAGAAGCCGCTATCATCCATGTTTTCTGAAGGCTGCTGTAAAAATGCGCGATAGTCTTCACTGGTGACTCCTCCTTCTGCCATTCTCATCCTCTCTTCTTCATCTAGCTGATGTGCAATTGAAGCTAATTCCACAGGGCTAAAATATTCTCCTTGCAGCAGATTATTCAGGCAGTGCTGAGCACAAAGGAAGCCTTCTTGTTTTTCATGAAAGATGAAATCCATGTTGATTCTAACGGTGAGTTTTTGTATATATGCGGGGACATGTTATATGCCCGGCTATGGCAGTTATCCGGGCAGTTTGTAGATAGCCATGAAATAGGTGTTAGGTTTTCAAAGCTTATGAAGACCATGGGTTTCTGTAGGTATTTAAGTAAGGGATGCTATGTCACAAAGCACTATTGTGACCAAGGTGGTTTTGCCAGTATCTAGTCAAGACCTGATGGTAAACCTAAAGTGAATATGGGATTTTGGAGTCATCCCATAGGGGATAATGGTGACTTGAACCATGGTAGTGCCCGTTGATTTTCAGATGTCCTATAAAATATAATGTCTCTCTAATTATGGTTGTCGGCATGGTTTTAGTAAGTGAATAAAGGTGAAATTTACCACAGTACTAAACAGAAGATTTGGCAGGTAACTGGGAAAGAAAGAACATGGGCTTTAACCAAACGGACATCATGGGATTTTGGAAGTCTCTGGGTAATTTATGATGTCACTGACCACAGTAATATCCATGAAATTTTGAAGGTTCCACTCAATAGATGACAATAAACCGGTGGCGATGAAGATGGGACTTTGCTGGTATCCTAGTTAGATGTGATGTGGGCCTTAAAAACATTAGTGACCAAATGATCTTCAGACATCTAGAAAACTGATGAAGATGTCCTGAACTCTTTTCATATCCATGTGTTTTTACAGGTGTTCAGATAAGAAATGTGTGTGCCCAACAAAAGTAGTAACCATTAGATTTTACTGTTTTCTAGTCAGAGACAATCTCTCTCAAACTTAGTAGTGACAAAGATATAGCAGGTATCCAGGTAGGATATCACAGCGTTCCTTACCGCAGTAGTAACTATAGGATTTTTGCAGGTGTCCAGTGAACATACAGTGTGTGAAACTACTGTGTTGACCTTGGACTTCTCTAAGTGTCCAAGTACACTTAGTGATGCCCTAATGATTGTAGTGAGTGTATGCACGGAATGAGCAGGGGGCCAGATGGAAGGACATGCATCCTGACCAGGGTTACCACCGTATGTTTTCTCAGCAGGTAGTCAAGAGATGATGGTGTCTCTAACTACAACATTGGCCTCAGAACCTTAGGATTCAGGTAGAGTTCATGGTTCCCCTAACAGTACTAGTCACCGTGGGATTTTTTGAGGTCCATGTAGAAGATGTATCCCTAACCACCACTGCTGCCATATGGTTTTACAGGCTCCTATCAAGAGATAATGGTGAAACTCATATTGGTCATTTTTGTAGGAATTTCATGGAATCTAGCTAAGTAATTATGTGAACCTTAAACATAGTACAGACCATCTGCTCTTCAGACATCTCGGTAAGTGATGATGATGTCCTCAACATGTGTTGGTATCATGTGTTTTGCAGGTATTCGGGTAAAAAAAAAAAAGATACTGGCTCTACCAATAAGTATTGGAATCTGTGAGACTTAGCTTAACCAGTTTTCTGGTTTAGAGAGATTGCATGTTTAACCTTAGGAGTGAATGAAGAATTTTCCGGTATCTAGGTAAGTGATCATAACTTTCGTCAAAACAGTAACGACCATGAGATTTTTATAGATGCCCAGACAGTAAATGATGGTGCCTGTACCAATGTGTTGACCTTCAGGTTCTGCCAATATCCAGGTAGCATTAATGAGTTTGTAAAGATGGAAGTGACAAAAGTTACTTGCAGATGTTCTGCTAGAAAAAGTTGCATTCTTAAACACATCTGGCACAATGTGTTTTTTCAGGTTTCAGTCTAAAGATCAAGGTAACCCTAACAATGGGGATTAACATGAAGCTTTGCTGGTATCCAGGCAACTGATGATGTCGGTCTTATCACACAGAAGACATTCTGACCTTCAGAAATTTACATAAGTGATGATGATACCTCTAACATTTGTGTTACCGTGTTTTTTGGGGTTTTGCAGATATTCAGGTAAGAATTTATAATGTTCCCATAATTCCTATTTAAGAATACACCCTTACTGCTTACTAGTTCAGAGATAATGTTTTGAAATCTGGCTAAGACTGAGGGATTTGTAAGTTTCCAAGTCAATTTTCATAGTGTTTCTCATCTCAGTATTGACCATGGTATTTGTACAGGTACCGAGTCAAGTGATTATGACGTATCCATGGTTTTGACCTTGGTATTCTGCAAGTATCAAGGTAAAGTTGACGGTTCTCCTACTGCTAGTGATTCTCATGAGATGTTACATGGTCTAGGTAGAAAAAGATGTATCTCTAACCATGGCTGCCTTCATGGGGTTTTTTTTAGGTGCTGTCAGTGGATGATGCTGAAACTAACAATGATAGTGAACATGGACTTAGCTAAATAAAAGAGAGGGAAAAGATGGTGTGAGCCTTTGCACTTTAGAGAGCTTCAGATTTCAGTTATCTAGGTAAGCATTGATGGTGCCTGTACCACTGTGGTTACAAGAATGTTGTTTTTATAAACAGGCATTCAGGTAAGGACAGTACTAATATAAAGGTGAGAAATGATGTGGCATTTATACACTAGAGACCCGAATTTCAGATATCTAGGAAATTGATGATGGTGATCATAACTGTAATAGTTACCTGGTTTGGTACAGTTTTGCAGAGAAGAAATGAACTTGCTCCACTAATAAGAATAAGCATGCGATTTTCTGTATTCTTGTTTAGTGCTAATTTGTACTTAACCCTAGTAGCAGTTGAGAAACCTGCAGGTATCCAGGTAAGATATCACACTGTCTATCACCCCACTAGTGACCATGGGATTTTGGCAGGTATTTCTTCAAAGGAGAGAGGTGTCTTTATTAGGGTTTAACTTCACACCTTTGGAACTATCCAGGTAGCATTGATGAGTCACAAAAAGAAGTGATCAAGGGTATTTGCAGGTGTCCAGGTAGCATAAGAGATGTATTAAACACGTTTTTCACAATATGCTTTTCAGGCTCCTTTCATGAGATTATAGTGAGCTTAACAATGGCCATTAATGGTGGACGTTATGAGTATCTGGTAAGTGATGAGGTGTGCTTAATGCACAGCTGGAAACATTTGACCTTCATATAAGAAGGTAAGTGATGAAAGTGCCCCTAACACTTTTGCTTGCTTGTTTGTTTTGAAGAGACTGAGATAAGAAACCATAGTCCTTACCAATGTTAGGAACCATGAGTTCTTAGTTTTACATATTTTCGAAAATTTATTTTTAATCCTGTGGATATTGAGTCATTGCCGTATCCAGATAATTTTCATGGTGTTCCTCACCACAGTAGTAACCATCAGATTTTTGCAGATATCCAGTCAAGAAAGAATGGTTTCATCTGGCAACATTGTTGACCTGGAGTACTACAAATGTCCAGCTAAAGTGTATATGTCCCATGATGATGGAAGTGACAAAAGTTATTGGCAAGCATCATGCTTTAAAAAGTGTCTTTTCACACATATTTCGAAATGTGTTTTTCAAATTCCTGTCAAGAGATGGTGGTGAACCTAACAATGGCTGTTAGCATGGTAGGTGTTGATGTGGGTCTTTCACACTACAGAACATCTAATCTTCACATACCTAGGTCAGTGATGATGCTGTCCCTAGTACTAGTATTACCATGTTTTTATTTTCAGCTATCAGGCAATGGCTTTACTAGTATAGAAGTAAGAACTAATGCGACTTTTATATAGTAGAAACCTTCCTGTTTTCAGATATACAGGTAATTAATGATGGTGTTGACAACTCTGATACTAATCTTATTTTTTGGCTGGTTTGCATAGAAGAAATTAATTTTGTCTAACAGTACAAATAAGCATGAGTGATTTTACTGTATTCTTATGTAGAGCTAATGTGTATTTAATAATCATAGTGTTAGATGGACTTGTAGGTATCCAGCTAATTTATCATATTTTTCATCACCACAGAATGACCATGGGATTTCTGCAGGTATCCATTTAAGAGAGGAAAGTGTCTCTTACTAGATTTTGACATTGGAGTTCTGCAAGTGTTCAAGTAATGTTGATTGATCCCAAAATGACAGAAATGACCAGGGGAATGTGCAGGTGACCGGGTATAATCAGATGTATATCAAATATAACATTTTTCATAATGTGTGTTTCAGGATTCTGTCAGGAGATTATGGTGAGCGCAATAATGGTAGTTGATGGGGGACACTGCTGGATTATAGGTAACTGATGTGGTAAGTTCAAATCCCAGCACGTCTACTTGATTTTCCTGTATCTGGGTAAGTGATTAATGATGTCCCAAATACTCCTTACTGTGTTTCTTTTTTCTTTATGTATTCAGTGATGAAAAGTTCTTACTAGTAATAGAATCCATGAGTTCTTTCTTTTCACATTTTAGGAAAAATTTGTATAACTTCGTGAGTATTGAGGGATTGTCACAGTAATTCTCATTGCTTCCCACCATGTTCGTAATCATGGAATCTTTGCAGTTATCTAATCAAGAAATTATAATCTTTTCTAAAATGGTGTTTACCTTGGTGTACTACAAATATTCAAGTAGAGTTGATGCGTCCAGTAATACTGGAAGTAACTAAGGTTAGTTGACAGCATCCTCATAGAAAATAAATTGTGTCCTTTAACATGTATTTTCTAAAGTGTTTTTCAGGTTCCTGTCAAGAGAGCACAGGGAACCTAAAGATGGTGGTCAACATGGGACGTTGCTGGTGTCCAGGTAAGTGATGATGTGAGCCATAGTGGTGGTGTTGGCCTCTACTTATTGTTGTCAGTTTTTGGATTTTTTAAAGTATTCAGATACGAAATGATAATCTCCTTACTGTTACTATTAACTATATTGTTTGTTTTACATATTAATGTAAGCTTATGTTCAGCCTAGTGAGTGTTGGATTTGCAGGTATCTACGTAATTCTTATGATGTCCTGCTTCTCAGATGTAACCCCGGGACTTCTGGAAGTGTGCAGTGAACAGAATGTGTTTTCACTAACAGCAGTGCAGACCATAGAATGTTACAAGTAATCAGGTAGAGTTGATGGGTCCTGCCATGGAGGAAGCCACCAACGTTGTCCTTAGCTATTCAGGAGGAAAAAATTGTGTGCATAGGAACATTGGTAGCAATTTGTTCTTCAGGTTTCAGTCCAAAGAACATGATGAATCTCAAAATGGTCATTCACAGGGATTCACCTGGTGCCCAGATAAGTGCTGATATGAGCCTAAACCACAGCACAGGCCATCTGATCTTAGGCCATCTGATCTTCATTTATATAGGTGATGATGGTGTCACATTTTTTTGACTATGTGTTTATCGCAACTATTCAGCTAAGCACGAGATAGCCCTTAACAATTTGAGGAATCATGAATTTTCACTTTTTTGTTCTGTAGAGAATGTATGCTCAGCCCTTTTAGTGATGAAGAACTGCACATATCTAGATAACTATCGTGGTGTTCCTCCTCCAGTAGTATCCATGGGAATTTTGAGAGTGTGGTCGGGAAACGATGTTCTTATCTGACAACAGCACTTCCTTGGAGTACTTCAGATATTCAGGTAGAGTTGATGGTTTCTGCATGATGGCAGTGATCAAGGTTATTTTCAGGCATCCTGATAGAAAAGGTTGTGTTCTTTGACACATATCTCAAATTATGCTCTGAGGTGCCTATCCAGAGATCACAATGGACCTAAAAATGTTTATTAACAGGAGAGATCGCTGGTGTCCAGGTAAGTGATGATATGACATTGACTCGTGAGAGACCTTTTGATTTTCAGATACCTGAGTACTTAATGATATCCTTAAGATACATATACTAACAGTTTTTTGGCATGTGTGCTGTTAGAGAATTAGTCTCTATCAATACTAGTAAACATGAGATTCTCCTGTATTCTTATTTAGAGATAATGCATATTTATCACTCAGAGCAATAGATGAATATGCAAGTATCCAGGTAATTTATGGTCTTATCTGTCACCAGGTTATTGGTCATTTTGCAGGTATGCCTTCAAGAAAGGAAGGATTTTCTTACCATGGTTTGAACTTGGAATTGAGCAGGCATCCAGGTAGCATGGATGGGTCCTGAAATGATACAAGTGACCAAAGGACTTTGCAGGTGTTCAAGTATCTGAAGATATTTACCAAATGCATTTTCCACAATACCAAATGCATTTTCCACAATGTGTTTTTCTGATCCAAGTCAAGGCATCATAGTGAGTCTGTGAAAGGTAATCAGGGAGTCTGTAAAAGGTGGGACATTGCTGGCATCAAGGCAAGAGCTGGTGTGGGACAAAAGCACAGCACAGCACATCTGATCATCATGTACATAGGTAAGTGATGACAGCGCCCCAAGCACATCTTTATCGCCCTTTCCATAATTTTTTTGCAGGGGTTCAGGAAAGAAATCATAGAACCTGTATCAATTCTAGAAACCATGAGTCTTTGCTTTTCATATATTAGGGAAAATGTATGGCAAACCCTCTGAGTTTGAGGGGTTGCTTGTATCCAGGCAATGATCATGGTGATTTTCACTACAGTAGAAACCACGTGATTTTATAGATTTCCTCTCAAGAAATGATGGTTTGATATGACAACAGTGTTGTCCTTGCAGTACTGCAAATGTCCAGGTACAGTTGATTTGTCTCATACGGATGGAACTCTCCAAGGTTATTTGCAAATGTCCTTCTGGAAAACATTGCATCCTTCAACACATATTCACATTGTGTTTCAGGTTCCTGTGAAGTAATTGTTACGAAACTAAAAGTGGATGTCAGTAAAGACATTTCTGGTCTAAGTAAGTGATGATGCACACCCTAACCCATCATGAATCTTCTGATTTTTATATATCTAGGTAAGTTTTACCATTTGATTTTTGGTACGTATTCAGGCAAAACATGATAGTATTTTATTAATTCTAGCAGGCATGTTATCACAGAGTTTGTATTTCACAGAAAATTTACATTTAATCAGGTGAGTGGTCAATGATTTCCATGTGTCCTTGAAAATATCTTGTAGCTCCCCATCAGAGTAGCAACCTTGGGATATTATCAGCTGTGCAATTATCACCACCCATGATGGTGTCTCTAACAAAGATGTGTTGACCTTGAATTAAAGCAAGTGTCTAGGTAGAGTTGATGTGTATTCCAAAATAATGGAAGCATTACAAGGTTGTAGGCAAGTGCCCAGGGAGAACAAGTTGTGACCTGAAGCACATTTGTCTTATATGATTTTTCAGGTTCTTGTCAAAACTATGAGGTGAATCACATAATGCTCAGTAATGAAACATTGCTTGTAAGCAGGTAGTGATAACTGTTTGCTTCCTGTAATGGGGGTAATTACACAATGCAGAGCATTAGATTTTCTAGGTACGTAAAAAGGGATCCCTGATGCTGAAGCTACTGTGTATTTTGTAGGTAATCCATTCAGGTTTTTGGGCTAGTATATAGAGACCAGGTAAGGTTGTATTAACATGTAAAACACCTTGGTATTTCTGGATATCAACTTTATTAATGTTTTACACAATATTAACTTAAACTTGTATTTCACATTTATGCAGTTAAAAATAAATATGCCTCTAGTAATACAAATAATCAGGAGAATTTATTGCATGTCTTGACAGATAATGAGTAATGAACACTTACAGGGCTACACAAATCCACAGACATCTAGATTAACCATATTGTGCAATACCATGAAATTAACAACTGGAATTATGCAGGGATCTAATCAAGAAAGTACAAGGATTCTTAAAAGGAGCTTTCCTCAAATTTCTACAAGTACCGAGGTACATTTAATGAATACAAAAATAATAAAAGTGACCAGAAAAGACTGGAGGTATATAGGTAGAATGATATGTGTACCAGTCACACTATTCACAATATATATTTCAGATTTACATTAACATATCACAATAAGCCTATCAAAACTAGGTAACATGGGACATTGTTGGTGGAGGTAAGTGCCGATGCGGGCCTAAACTATAGCCCACAGCGTGGGACTGTCACAGAGACTGGTTCACTGATGACGTCTCCCTACACGTCTTCCTGCCGTGACTTTTTCCCAGGTATTCAGGTGAGAAATGATTGAGTCCTAACCAATCTCAGATACACTGGGTTTTCCCATTTTCTCTTTCATCCAAAGTGTGTTCTGACCCTGTGAGTGTTGAGGGATTGCAGGTAACCAGGTATTTATCACTGTATTTCCCACCGCCATTGCTGCCCCTAGGTTTTGTGGAGGTGTCCAGTTGTGAAATGGTGGTTTTCTGCTGTCAGGGTCAACCTAGGATTACTGCAAGTATCCAGGTCTAGTGGTGTGTCCCATAAAGCTGGAAGAACTCAAGGTTCTTTGCTGGAGTCCTGGTGGAAAACCCCGTGTCCTTCTACATATATATCTTCGTGCCTATTTCAGCCCCCTACCATGACATCACAATGAATATGATACAGGTCTGGAGGTCAGCACTGATGAGGGCTGAAAGCAATACATGGGCCACGTGAGGTTCAGCTGTCTAGGAAAGTGATGATGGTGTCCATCCTTCCTGTTGTTCCCAAGATTTCGCTTCAGTAGTCCTAGGAAATAATGGTAAGACTCCCCGGCATACTAAACCATGAGTTTTCCCTCTGCATGTGACTAACCTGTGAGTGCAGTGGGACAACAAATACCAGGTAATGATCCAGCTTTCCCAGCCACAGCAGTGACCATGGACATTTTGCAGGTGTCCTGTAGAGAGAAATGCTGTCTTCTGGGATCATGGCCCTGAGCTTGGGGACACCGTCAGCATACAGGTAAGAGTCTTTCAGTGATGGATGTAAGCATCGTGATTTGTAGGTGTCCTGGTAGAACAGTTTATGTGTTTCTGAGGCATATATCTCAGTGTATGCTTTCCAGGTTCCCGGGAGGAAATCCTAACTAACCAGAGACACGATCAGGGGACCTGTCTGCTATCTGGGTAAGTGATGATGTGTGCTGTAAACTCACCACAGACCATTTGATTTTAACATATTAGGTCAGTGAGGTTCCTTTCCCTGAATGGTTTACCATGTGATGGGTTTATGGGTATTCTGGTAAGAAAGGGTAGTAGTTCCCCATTCTCCTTGCCATGTGATCCTGTTGTTTTCTGTACAGGAGAGAACGTATGAGGTATGAGGTATGAGGTACCCTGTGAGTGCTGATTGATTGACATGTGCCAGGGAACTCACGTGGCACTGTGCATCACAGGAGTAACCGCGGTGGATTTGCAGAGAAGCGGGCCAGAGAAAATGGCATGTCCTACAATGGCCTAGACCTTGGAGGGCTTGCAAGCATCCAGGTACAATTTTGGCTCCCACAATGATGATCGTGAGCAGGCGGTTTTCAGGGTCCTAGTGGAAATGCTGTGTCCATAGATACATTGGTCACATATGTGGTTTTAGGTTCCCTTGGAAAGGTCACAGGAAACCTCTTTGAGCAGAGGACTGTGCCTGTATTTAGGTGGGTGACGGCATGGGCCTAAGCAGGCCACGGACTATCCAATCTTCCCATACACCGATCAATGCACTTGACTTTCCGGCTCTTGTCCCTGTCCTGCCATGGGTTCCTCGGCTCATTTTCTATTCTTTATTTTCTGCAATTATTCAGTTAAGAAATGATGCATTTGCCAACCAAGAGTGGTAAGCATTAGTCCTTGCTGTGTTCAACTTTAGGAAATGTGCCTTGAACCTGAGTCCCTTTTGACTGAGGAAGATGTGGGCGTCCAGGTAAATTATCCTACTCTACCAGATCACAGGATGAAATGATATTTCTGACACATCCTCAGTCTGGAGTCAGTAATGGTGTGAGGTGGAAGTTGGAGTTCTGCCAAGATGTAGGTAAGGTCGATGGTTCCTAGATGACGGCAGTAACCAGGCTGTGTAGTGCTTGTCTTTTTCGTCTTTCAGGTACACCAAGTGGCATCCCGTCAGATGCATTTCTTCTGCTGCTGCTAGTCATGAAATCAAGGCCGGCCTGAGAATGACCATTCAGGGGCCCTGGATTGTAACCAGGTAATTGATCACATGAGTCCTATGCCAATACAGAACACCTGAAACTTCAGATTTCCTGGACAAAGAGGTCGCTCTCCTTGACACAGTGTTTTTCCCATGGTTTCCTGCAGGGGTCCCATAAAGTTCTCTTTCTGTAGAGAAGTAGGAGATGTTGTGACATTATCTCATGAAAGACATTCTGTGTTTCCTGCATGTAGATAAAATTAATGGTGGTTTTGAGTCTGGTAGAGTAACCTTGTGTTTGGCATATGTGTCACTGGGAAAAAATAATTAGTGATTCCCAATGCCAGTAAGCATGAGATTTTACTGTTTGCTTATTCAGAGGTAAAGCTTTTTGTTTGTTTGTTTTTTGCAAATTTCACACTCCACACAATAGATAGATATGCCAATGCCCAGATAGTTGATCATATTATCTGTCACCCCGATGTGGACTGTGGTGTTTCTGCAGGTATCCCTTGTAGGCTGTAGCCTCAGAGTTCTTCTGTTATCCAGGTAACCTTGATGAGTCGTGAAATGATGCCAGTGAACAAGAGTATTTGTGATTGTCCTTGTAGCACAGGTTGTGGATCAACCACTATATGTCTTTCAGATGTGTGTCAGGGCATCACAGCAGGCCTTTCAATCCTAGGTAATGTGGGGCATTGCTGGGTGAGGTAAGTACCACAGCCTGCAGCGTGGAACTGTCATAGAGACCTAGTTCAGTAATGATGTATCCCTACATGTCTTCCCATCGTGATTTCTTTCCCAGGTATTTGGGAGAGAAATGATTGAGTCCTTACCAATCCCAGATAGGCCGAGTTTTCCCATTTTCTGTTTCACCAAAAGTATATGCAGAACCTTGAGAGTGTTGAGGGATTGCAGGTAACCAGCCAGGTATTTATCACTGTGTTCCCCACCCCTGTTCTGCCAATAGGATTTCTCCCAGTGTCCAGTCAAGAAATAATGGATTTCTGCATAGATTTTGACCCTGTATCACTGAAATTGTGCAGATAGATTTGATATGTCCCATAATTGTGGAAATGGCTAAGTTTATCTGCTGCTTTTCTGCATACCTGCATATCCCTCCCTCACTATAAGACTAAACACATTATAACTAAACTCTAAAAATAATGACTAATGCTTACCAGCATTGGTTGGGAAAATATAATTCCTTAACTAAATACCTGAACAAATTATGGCAACACAAAAATTAGGAAAACCTACATATCTGTAGATCACAGTGGCATTGATCTTGCATTATTACAAGTATCCAGGTAGAGTTTATGTGTTCCGTAATGATGGAGTGACCAAGGTTATTTTCAGATGTCGTCTTGGTGGAAATGTTTGTGTCCTTTAGCACATATTTCACAATGTGTATTTCAGGTTTCTGTAGTGAGACCCTGATAAACCTAACAATGGTTGGTACGGCAGACATTTCTGTTATGCAGGCAAGTGATGATGTGTTCTTTAACCACATCATAGACCATCAGATCTTCATATATCTTTTTTTTTTTTTTTTTTTGACATAGTCTTGCTTTGTCGCCCAGGCTGGAATGCAGTGGGGTGATCTCAGCTCACTGCAACCTCCACCTCCCATGTTCAAGCGATTCTCGTGCCTCTGCATCCTGAATAGCTGGGATTACAGGTGTGCACCACCATGTCCTGCTAATTTTTGTATTTTTAGAGTTGGGGTTTTTGCACGTTGGCCAAGCTGGTCTCGAACTCCTGGCCTCAAGCAATCCACCCACCTTGATCTCCCGAAGTACTGGAATTACAGGTGTGCACCACCGTGCCCGGCCAGATCTTCATATATCTAAGTAAGTGGTATACATTTACCTAAACTTTTTTAGCGTGTGCTTTTTTCCGTAGGTACTCAGGTAAGAAATGATAGTCTTTACCAACTATAGCAACCATGTTATTCTGCTGTTTTATATTTTACAGAAAATGTATGTTTAACTTTGTGATTGTTGAGCTATTTGCTATCCAAGGAATTAACGGCGGAGTTGCATGTCATAGTAGCAACTGTGGGTTTGTTTGCAGGTAAGTAGTAAAGAGAAAATGGTATCTCTAACAGTGCTATAGACCTTGGAGTACTGCAAGATTTCAGGTATACTTGATGGTTCTTGCAATGGTGGTAGTGAGTAAGCTTAATTGCAGGGTTCTAGAAAAAAAGCTGTGTCTACATACATTTGCCATAATGTGTTTTTATGATCCTGTCAAGAAGTCATGGCAAACCTCATCATGATCAAGAACGAGACTTTGCTTGCATCCAGGTAAGTAATGATATAGGCCTTAAGCAAGCACTCAGAAAACAATCTAATCATCAGATGTATAATTAAGTGTGGATGGTGCCTCTAACTTTTGTGTTACCATGGTTTTTTTGTAGGCATTCAGTTAAGAAATGTTTTCCCCACCAAGGCTAGTAAGCATTAGCCCTTATTATTTTAGAATTTAGATATAATGTGTAGTATCTAACCAAGCTGGGCATAGTTGCATGTGCCTATAGTACGAGCTACTCTGGAGGCTGAGGCAGGAGGATCAGTTGAGCCCAGGAGGTCGAGGCTGCAGTGAGCTGTGATCACACCACTGCACTCCAACTTGGGTGACAGGACAAAACCCTGTCTCTTAAAAAAATAAAAAAGAT
>NC_045456.1:10311710-10322049 GCF_002776525.5 Piliocolobus tephrosceles | reverse complement strand
TTTGGATTTTTTAGTAGAGACGGGGTTTCACCGTGTTAGCCAGGATGGTCTCGATCTCCTGACCTCGTGATCCGCCCGTCTCGGCCTCCCAAAGTGCTGGGATTACAGGCTTGAGCCACCGTGCCCGGCATAATATGTGTTTAACATTAGTCTCTAAGGAGGGCTATGCCGGTATCCAGGTGAGTTATCCTACTTTTCCACATTATAGTATGACCAATGAGATTTCTAAGTCAAGCGATAATGGTTTCTCCAACATTGGTGCTGATCTCAAAGTTCTACGAAGATTAAGGTAGTGTTGGTGGTTCCTCTAACGAGGAAAATGACTGATACAAGTTGCAGGTGCCCCCTCCTTTTTTGCAGGTAAAACAGCGTGTTTCATTAAGCATATTCATTGTTGAATATGTTTCTTCAGGTACCAGTAGTCATGAAATCATAGTGAACCTAACAGTGGTCATTTATGGGTTCTTGGTAGTAACTAGGTCAGTGATAAATTGGGTCTTACCACACTACAGACCACCTGTTGTTCAGATTTTTAGGTAAGTGAGTATGGTCCCTCTAACACAGTGTTACTGTGTTTGTCTTTTTCAGGCTTCCCAAAAGTTGTTTGGTAGTATACAGGCATGAGGTGGTGTGACTCCAACTCATTAGATGCCTTCGTCTTTTCAGTTATGTAAGTAATGAATGGTGTTTTCAAGACCATTATATAAACCTTGTTTATGGCGTGTATGCGGTTTAAAAATTAAAGTATCCCTAATAGTAACAGGAACCATGAGTTTTTAATGTATTTTTCTTTTGAGATAATGTGTATATAACACTTGTACTGATAGACATATATGCAGGTATCTTGGTATTTTCTCATACTGCTCATCACCACATTATTGGCCATGGGATTATTGGAGATATCTGTCAAAGAGTGGATGGTGCCTCTTTCTATAGTTTGACTTTGTAGTTCTGCCCTTATCTAGTATTTATGGGCCCCAAAAGATTCAAGAGACCAAGGGAATTTGTAGTTCTACAAGTAGAATTAGACTAGTACCAAACCCATTTCCCACAATGTGTTTTCCAGGGTATGTCCAGAGATCCTGGTGAGCCTATCTATGGTAATTAATATATGATATTGCTGGTTTTGAGGTAAATGATGATGGAGAGATCTAAACCAGAGCACAGGTTATCTGATCTTCGTATAGGTATAATTGATGGTTGTGTCCCTAACACTTGATGTTACCATGATTTCTTTTTAAATATTCAGATAGGAAATGACAGAGTCTTTACCAATTCTCAAAACCATGAATTTTCCCTTTTTATATTTTAAGAAAACATTTGTTTAACCCTTTGAGTGATAAGGAATTGGACATACCAGGTAATTATAATTACTAGTCACAATAGTAACCATAGGATTTTTACAGGCGCCCTAAAACAAATGTTGTCTTATCCAACAATGGTCTTGACCTTGTATTACTACAAGTATCCAGGTAGAGTTGATGTTTTCATAGTAATGGAAGTGACCAAAGTTATTTGTAAGCATCCCTATAGATAGAATACATTGTATCTCTTTATATGTGTGTGTGTGTGTGTGTATACATATAAAGTTATTTGCAAGCATCGCTATAGATAGAACACATTATATCCCTTTATACGTGTGTCTATACGTATCATAATGTGTTTTTCAGGTTCCTGTCAAGAGATTATAACAAACCTAACAATGGTCATTATCAGGAGCTGTTTTTGGTATCCAGGTTAGTGATGATGTGCACTTTAATGTCACAGATCATCTGGTCTTTACATATCTAGATAAGTGATGTTTGTTTGCCTAAACTTGTTTACCATGTGATTTTTTAAAAAACAATTCTAGTAACCATGTTACCCTATTGTTCTGTGTTTTAGAGAAAATTTATTTTTTACACTGTGAGTGTTTTATGAGTTGCAGGTATCCAGGTAATTTTCATATGTTCTGCATCACAGTATTTCCATGGTATTTTTAAAGGTGTGCAGTCAGAAAACAATGGTGTCTTTAACCATGGTATAGACCTCGTGTTATAGCAAGTTTCCAGGTAGAGATGTATCCTGCAATGATGGAAGTGAATAAGATTATTTGCAATTGTCCAAGTTGAAAAGGTGTGTCTGTATCACATTTGTCACAATGCGTTTTTCAGGTTCCAGCCAGAAGATCATGTTGAACTTCATAATGACCATTAATGGGGGCTTTGCTTGTAGACAAGTGATTATGTGGGCCTTAAGCATCCTACAGATCATGTGATCTTCACATATCTTGGTGAGTATACATGGTATCCCTAACATTTGTGTTATCAGAGGTTTTTTGCAGGTATTCAAGTAAGAAATGATAGTGTCCCAATAAACACTCTGAAGCAATAAGCCTTTCTGTTTGAGTTTAGGTAGGTGTTTAACCTTAGTAGTGACTAAAATGTATTCAGGTATCCAAGTAAGTTATAATTTTGTCCAACACCTATATATTGACCATGACTTTTTTTTGCAGTTATCTTGTCAAGACGAGAATATGCCTCTAACTAGGTTGTCGACTTGGAACACCTGAATGTTTCCAGGTAGATTTGAAGGGCCCCATAATTATCAAGTAACCATAGAATTTTGCAGGTGTTCGCATAGTACATGCATTCTTAACACAATTTTTATCATGATTTTTTTTAAAGATTCAATTAAGAGATGATAGTGCTTTCTCTACTGTGGTTAAGGCCCATATCATCTCTTAACTGATTCCAGCAAAATCACAAATGAAATATTATTGTTAGTTGATCCGTCATCTCTTGATTGCTGTTTTTGCAGATGTCCACTCAAGAGTTACTGGTGTCTCTAACTACATTGTTGATCCTAGATACTTGCTAGTATCTAGGTAGATTTTATGGGTTTTTTTTAAGTTTATAGTGCCCATAGAATTTTCAGGTGTCCAGGTTATAGGTTTGTCCTTAAGCACTGTTGTCTCTTTGGGTTTTTGTAAATTCCAATTAAAAGATTATTGAAAGCTTCTCTATGGTACTGAAGGCAAGATTTTGCTTGCATCCAAATACAAGATGATGTTAGTACCAAAGCTGATAATCCAGGTAAGCAGTACACGTGTTCTTAAGCCAACATAGTGACCAAATTTGTTTGCAAGTATTCTTGTAAGTTATGTTGACTAACCACCATAGCGACCAGGGAAATTTTGCAGATATCCTATTAAGCTATGAAGATGCCTGTAACTGAGGTGTTTTCCTCGGAAATGCGCAGGCATCCAGATAAGAGTTGATGGTGTCCCTAATCAAGATCATGACCATGGGATTTTGCAGTTAGGTAAGGAATGATGTGCCCCTACTGTGGTGTTTATTTTGGCCTTTTTAGGTGATCAAGTTAGAGATGGTGTTTGTCTAATATATTAGTGACCATGAGGTTTTTGCAAGTATCTAATTAGAAGATGATGGTGTCTGTATATACAGTGCTGACCTCTGAATTTTGCACGTATCCAGATAAAAGTTGTTCTGTCCCTTACCATGTTAGTGGTCTTAGGATATTTTAGTTGTCCAGGTAAAGAGCGACGTGTCCTTAACAACATTAGTTACCATGCGATATTGCATGTGTCAGTTAAGAGATGATAGTGGCCCTAACCATGGTATTGACCATGAATTTTTGCAATTTTCCGGGATACAGATAGTGTTTCACTAGATTCAGTATTGACCATGTGGTTTTGCAGCCATCCTAACAAGAAATTATATATCCACAATTCTGTTTTTTATCCTCAGATTTATTTAGGTATTCTGGAAAGGGATAATGGTGTTCCTAACATTTACTGACCATAGGCTTTGCAGATACCCAGCCAAGAGATGATGGTGTCTCTATCAATGTTGGTGTCCATGGGAATGAAAGAAAAATGGGAATTTTTTGTCAACTCTATATTTTATTAAATTAATTCTAACATTAATATTACATACTATTCAGTCCTTTTTTTTTTTTTTTTTTTTTTTGAGACAGGGTCTCGCTCTGTCACCCAGGCTGGAGTGTAGGGACTCAGTCATAGCTCACTGCAGCCTCGACCCCCTAGGCTCAAGCAATCATCTCACCTCAGCTTCCTGAGTAGCTGGGACCACAAGTGTACACCACTATACCCAGCTAATTGTTGTATTTTTTGTAGAGACAGAGTTTCATCACGTTGCTCAGGCTGGCCTTGAACTCCTAGGCTCAAGCAATTCATCCCCAGAGTTCTGGGATTACAGGCATGAGCCACTGTGCCTGGCCCACAGTCATGTTTGATTATATCCATTTCTTTCTGTTTGATTTCTATGCAATGACATTTGTACCCGGAGTCTTAAGCTCATGTTTATTAAATATTTTAACATCTAAGAGTTACCAATATAGACATGCATTATGTAAAATGTGGTTTTTCCTAAAGAAAACTAGGCTGTAGATACAGTCATCAGAGGGTTAAAGGAGCCAAGGAAGAGGAATACTGGTGTGCATACTATGGATAAAAACATTTGTACTGTCACCATCCTGATATAAATAGATACTAGGTGATATGTTAGAAAAAATATGTGAAACTCAATGTAGATTAATGAGGGACTCAAATAGCACTTATTCAATTATTAATTTGGTTATTAACTTATTTAAATTACACCATTGAAACATAGCAAATAAGAGCTGGATAAGAACTTGATGATCAGCTAGTGCAACACCAGCGTGAATGAGAGCCTGCATGCGGAGAGGTTAATCATGGTCAAAAGTTGCAGTGACAAGTGCTCTTTCCACTATCCTACTTTCTTTTTTTTTTTTTTTTTGAAACAGAGTCTTGTTCTCTTGCCATGCCGGAGTGCAGTGTCGCCATCTTGGCTCACTGCAACCTCCACCTTCTGGGTTCAAGCAATTCCCCTGCCTCAGCCTCCTGAGTAGCTGGGACTACAGGCACGTGCTACCATGCCCAGCTAAGTTTTTGTATTTTAGTAGGGAAGGGGTTTCACCATGTTGACCAGGATGGTCTCAATCTCCTGACCTCGTGATCCACCCACCTCAGCCTCCCAAAGTGCTGGGATTACAGGCATGAACCACCACGCCCGGCCTCTATTTTCTTTATTGAAAACCTGAGACCAGTTGAAAAGCAATAAAACAATTGTTCAAGAGCTTCTTTAAATCAATACATTTCAGGAAATATATATCCAATTGGTCAGACTCCCTATCATGCACTTTGCTTTTTTGTTGAGATTCAAAGTAAAACTTTCTTTAAGGAAGCCTGGGTCTCAGTCTTAAACCCCTAGCTATAAATGTCTCCAACAAAGGGGAAGGGAAGCAGCCTAGTCTGAATTTTAATTCAGTGGGAAACCCATGACCTTCCATTCTCCTCTGATTTTACCATTCTTCTAGGATCCATTTCACAACTATTGTTCATCTGGGTGTAGAATCACTGCTTTGTATTTCAACACCATTGAAAATATGTCAGACCAAGACCCGTATATTATAATTCTGCTGGAAAAGAGAAGTTAAAGGGGTTAACCTGTAATAGTAGATTAAGATAATTAGGGAAAAAGAAGGTTAAAGAAATGAGGGTTTAAAAAACTTTCAACAAGTTGCTCTCACCTCTGGGCCATCCACATAGTAGGTACTCAATATGTGTCGAAGTAAATGAATGCTTCTTTATGGATTGGCTCATTCAACAACCATTCTTTCTTTCAGCGTGCAATGGAAAGAAAGCTATCAACTTCATTCCTTAGACTTCCTGCAACACAGGTCACGTATGAGCATGATTTAGGTTCCACCATCAGATGTTCACATGTAACCTCTGTTGGAACTAAGCCATGGGTAGAAAGGCAGGGGAGTGGACATAAATTTTACTGGCGTGGATTATGGCAGGGGTACCATGGTTCTGGCTAGATATGTTTGAGGAGCTTGGAATTCATAAAACAGAGGCAAGTCAGAGCTAGAGATGTAGCTTAGGGTCAGATATGTTAAAGAAAACATTCTTTCATTTTTCCATTTTTGCCTTTTAGTTTTTGAAAATTTTACATATAATGTCACAGGAATAAAACAAATTGAAAAAGAAGGAAAAAACCAACCATTATACCATCTCTAAAATATATAAGCACTTTATTTTTCCCTGTTATCAGTCATTACCCACATTTATACATATCATCTAGGGAACGTAAGGTTCGTATAATTTTCTGATTTCTTTCCCTTAAAATGACATTGTAAATATATACACTCATGTTTAATATATGGAAAAATGCAAAAATGACAAGGAAAATTTAAACGTGTAAATCTATGCATATAGAAGTCATTTGTTCATTTAACAGTAAGTACCTATAGGTAGTAGGTACAGTTTCCTGCTTTGATGATCAGCAGTGAAGAAGCCACACAAAGTTCATGCCCTGAGGAAGATTACATTCTCTAATGGGTTCAGCTCCAATGATCCATACATTCTTGTGTCCCTGGGAGAGTCTCACCTTATTTCGTTGTCTCATTATAATTATTAATAGCTCTCACTCTCAAGGGTGTCTCAGTTTGGATAATACATTACATAGTCACCCTGGACATAATAGAGAATACAGAGGTGAGGACATGTATTAACTGCAGAGTAATAAGTGCTATAAAAATATCCTTTCCAGCTGGACACTGAAGATGAAAAAATAGAAATTTAAATTTTTTTTAATTAAAAATAAATACCCTAAAGTAAGGTGACAGTAATTTGGGAAAAGGACTTCTTTCATTTGGGTGGTCAGGGCAGTTCTCTCTGAGGGGAGGAAGGAATGAATGACAAGAAGGAGCCAGTCGGATGAAGAGTGAAGGTGTAAGCATTGTAAGAACAGCAAGGGGAAGCAACATGTCCAGAGGACAGAGAGAGGCAGTGTGGATGAAGGGCAGTGTGCAGGGATGAAAGAGGCCCAAGGGGAGGCAAAGGCTAGGTTTTTAAGGCCCTGCCTATCGTGAGGAGGAGCTTGGGTTTCCTTTGAAATGCAATGGACAGTCTTTAAAAGACAGCAAAGTGACCTCAACTCACTTGTCTGTGCCAAATGTATTCAAACCCATAGGCCAGCAAATCACTCTCTGATGAAGCTCTCATATTTAAAAATACTGTGGCTCCTCTAATAAAGCCACAGACACCAGGGCTCTATGGAAAAGTATGTTTTTTACCAACACTGGGATGAATGATAAATTATTACATGACTTCAAGCTTAACATGAAGCTTAAAGTTCTCAGAAGCAGACGTATTTGTAACTTTCTCCCCTAAAGTATTGAAAGATAAAGTGCTGAATTTTAGAACTTTATAACAGACTCACAAATAAATGCAAGGCTTTATGAGTTTTATCAAGCTCTCCTCTTGTCATCAGTGACATTAGTGAAGGACTATACAGTTTGAAGGTAGTTGGGACAAGTCTCCAGACAAGGGAGTAGCGATTTGGGACTAACTAACTGAAGAGGGAGGGAAGGGCAAGACGCCAGAAATCTGGTGGAGGACCTTGGTAGTAAGTATTCCAGCAGCTTCCAGATTGTTTCTGAGGCAATTTAAAGAGATGCAGCTCAGAGGTGCAACTCTATCCTGCTGGGCTTGGTCTTCTAAGGCCCAGCACTTGGCCGCACAGGTTATGCACCACACCAGGATGCCAGGCTGTAGAAGCTAGATCGAGGGCCGAATTCCAGGTCACACCCTGCTCACCAAACCATGCCAGCTCAAAGGAAGGGACACCTCCTCAATTCAGCTCTGCTTATGAATTCTAAGCTCCGGATACACATCTGGTCAGAACCATGGTACCCCTCCACAATCCACGCCAGGAAAATGGATGTCTGCTCCCTGCCTTTCTTCCCATTGTTTGGGGACTTTTCCTTAGTTCAGCTGAAGATGGGGTCCTTGTCATACTGCCACGAAAATTTAGGCTTGCAGATGATTTGAAGGGTGAGTAGGGCAGGGTTTTATTGGGTGAAAAGGAAGAAAAGGAGAGACACCTAGCGAAGCAGGAGAGTGTGCTTCCTGCCCGTGGGCTTCCCAGATACCAGCAAGGAAGAGGAGGGGCAAGGCTCCTCTCCCCTGCAAAAACTGGAACTTCTGTGGCTCCACCCCACACTCCTTCCAGTGTGCAGGTAGGTCAGAGGCTCTGCCAGGGAGCCCTTCCCGCCTGGCTGTCTCACCATGGCTCTGGGAACGGGCTGTGCCCAGAGGGGATTCTTTTCTATACGACAGGAAGTCTTTGTTTGTGCTCAGCAGTCCTGTGTTTAGTTTAGTGTTTAGGACATTTCCTGGGCTTTATGGCCTCTGACCAGTCATCCTTTACTGTCGAAATCTCTTAGCAGATGCACCCTCACCAGCTAGCCAGTTCTGCCTCCTGGTTCTCACCCTGGATATGAGCCTGTGTTGATTTCTTGTTTCAGCAACATCCGGGGCATAAAACAACATTTTTCATTATTTACCCACGTAAATAATCAGTTGCTGGAGGCTGCTCTGGAAAGCAGGACCCATACAGCACACATAGGAATGAATCCATCCAGCACTGCTCCTCCTTGGAGCCAGGAGTCCCATTAGGGCCTCCATCATCTCCTCTGTCACCATTTGGTACTTTTGGTTCTTTCTGTCTCCCTCAAGACTAGTTAAGACAGCTAATGTGTGGATGCAGTTTCGAAAACAATACTTTTCATAGCACTGGTTTGAGCTAATGGTGTTTTTCATCTCAAAAATGTTTTACAAACATTAATTAAACTTATGTAGCTCCCTGGTGGGCTTAGGCAGAGAGAATGCCCAGAGACAGAGAGTTTCTGCTTTTCCTCCAAGCCACAGAAAGTCCTCACGGAACCAGAAGGCCTGGGATTTCAGCCCAACAGTCCTTTGCTTGAAGAGAACTTAACATACCTTTAAACCTTTCCTGATGCTCAGAAAATGAAGTCTTTTGTGATGCTTCATAAAATGAAATCCCTTGGAATACTTTGGGGTTTTTTTTGGGAGGGGGGGTGGAGGGGTTTGTTTTGGTTTTTTTTTTGATGGAGTCTCGCTCTGCCGTATCCAGGCTGGAGTGCAGTAGTGCGATCTCAGCTCACTGCAACCTCTGCCTCCTGGGTTCAAGCGGTTCTCCTGCCTCAGCCTCCCGAGTAGCTGGGATTACAGTCACCCACCACCACGCCCAGCTAAGTTTTTGTGTTTTTGGGGTTTCATCATGTTGGTCAGGCTGGTCTCGAACTCCTGACCTCAGGTGATCTGCCCACCTCAGCCTCCCAAAGTGCTGGGATTACACGCGTGAGCCACCGCACCCAGCCCCCTTGGAATGCTTTGTAAAATGAAGTCCAGCCTAGTATAAATCACCTGTCAGAAAGTATTTTTTGTTTATTGTTGTGGCAAAGTATGTATCTATTGATATATACTTAGTGAAGCAGGAAAATAGAAACTGCAAACCTAAACCAATTAAACGTTACTTATTTCTCAGTAGGAAGAGGGGAAAAAAAACTAGTAAGCATGAGTAAGAAGAAGGAAGGATATGAGAGAAGAGGAGATTCTTAAAGGCATTCTTTTCATTTCCTTTTTCTGACACAGAAATCCAAACAAAATCTTTAGAAGAAACACCTGGAAAAATAGTATCTCCACTTTCAAAATGCAGAAATACAGGCATAATACAATGGTGAAATTTATTCATGGTCATTCTCATCTAAATCAATGGTTCTCAACCAGGTGCTATTTTGCCACCACCCCCCCACCCCCCGCCCTGCCCCTGGGACATCATTTTACAATGTCTAAACATTTTCGGTTGTCACCACTTGGGGAGACGGTGTAAGGGTGAGCAGGTGGAGAGATACCGGCATCTAGTGGGTAGAGGATAAGGATGCTGCTATAAACATTGTACAATGCACAGGATAGCTCCCATCACAAAGAATGCTGTGGCAATGGTGCCAAGGTTGAGGAACCCTATTCTAAATCATTACCTTGCCAGAGATGTGTCTCCAAATCAAGTCGGAGTTTGTGGTATGTCATCCACACAGTTGACTCCAACCCACCCAACTCCAAGCAGGCTCAACATGGTGATGTTTCCCACTACTTGCTCTAGGATACCTTCGTTAGGCCTGGAGACCCAACCTGTGCACAGACTCTAAACTCAAACATGAACCTAGCTGCATTATTGATTTTCTCACACAATCGTGGCCATGCTTATATTTTGAAGTGATCCAGGATCCTTTTACTTTTTCTTCTAGTTCATTGAGGTGTAATTGACAAACAAAAATCTTATATATTCAAGCTGTACGATGTGATGATTTGATATAGGCATACACTGTCAAGTGTTTATCACAAATTAACACATCCGTCGCCATATCTTGTTATCATTTGTGTGTGTGTGTGTGTGTGTGTGTGTGTGTGTGTGTGTGTGTGTGT
>NC_045456.1:10209309-10311700 GCF_002776525.5 Piliocolobus tephrosceles | reverse complement strand
TGTGTGTGTGTGTGTGTGTGTGTGTGTGTGTGTGTGTGTGTGTGTGTATGTGTGGTGAGGACACTTAAGATCTACTCTTAGCAGATTTCAAGTAAACAAGAATGTATTATTAACTATGATCACCATGCTATATGTTAGATCACCAGAACTTACTCATTTTATAACCGAAAGTTTGTACCCTTTGACCAACATCTCCCCATTTTCCTCACCTCCCAGCCCCTGGCATACTACTCTGCTTCTATGAACTTGACTTTTTTTAGATTCCACATGTAAGTGAGATTGTAGGAAAGTTTAAATTTTTCCCCTGAAGTTTCAATCATTTGAGTTTATAAAACAAACTGATAATAGATTATCAGGAAAAACAGGCATACAGATTTTATTGTGTGCACGTGTGTATGGAAGTCATACAAATTATAAAAACTCAAAGAAATGGCCAGAGGGTTAACACTTTTATACCATCTTGAGGTTACAGCAAGAATGAGGGCTTGGATTATAGCAAAACGGGTTATGGTGGCAAGACAGGTTATGGAACTGTGAGAAGAGGAGGCCTGGCTAGTAAAGGTGGTCTTGTTATGCAGATGAAATCTTACAGGAATAGGCCCTCAGAGAGAAGAGATGGGAGCCTGTGATAAATGTTTCTACAGGGCCTTTAAAGTGTCAGACTCCCAGGTGATCCTTCCTAGATCCAGGGGCAGAAAGTGGGGTGGTGTTTCAAAGAATACCTGATAGCCATCTGTCGTTTACTTCACTTTACTCCCTCTACAGTTGCAAATCTCCTTCACACAAGATAGCTTTGTAGGCCACCTCTGTCGGCAGGCCCTCTGAACAGCCACCTCAAAATATGTCAAGGTACATATATTAATTTTTTTTTAATTTCAATACCTTTAGGGGCACAAGTGGTTTTCGGCTAAATGGATGAATTGCATGGTGGTAGTCTGGGATTTTAGTGCATTCATCACTTGAGTAGTGTACATTGTATCCAATTTGTAGTTTTTCATTCCTCATCCTCCTCCTACCTCCCTTCTGAGTCTCCAATGTCCTTTATACCTGTATGCCTTTGCATACCCGTAGCGTAGCTTCTACATATAATTGAGAATTTGGTTTTCCATTCCTTAGTTAACCTCTCAGAATAATGGTCTCCACTTCCACTCAAGTATATATACATATATATATCACATATTGTTTTTCCACTCATTGGTTGATGGGCACTTAGGCTGATTCCATTCCTTTGCAATTGTGAATTGTGCTGCAATAAACATATGTGTGCAGGTGTCTTTTTTATATAGTGACTTTTTTCCTTTGGAAAGATACTCAGTAGTGGGATTGCTGGATTGAATGGTAGATCTTTTAGTTCTTTGAGAACTCTCCATACCGTTTTCCATTAGAGGTTGTGCTAATTTACATTCCCACCAGCAGTGCATAAGCATTCCCTTTCCACCACATCCATGCCAACATCTATAGTTTTTTTGAGTTTTTAATAATGTCCATTCTGGCTGGGGTAAGGTAGTATCTCACTGTGGTTTCGATTTGTGTTTCCTTCATGATTACTGATGTTGAGCAGTTTTTCTTTTCTTTTTTGAGACAGAGTCTCGCTCAGCCGCCCAGGCTGGAGTGCAGAGGCACTATCTCGGCTCACTGCAACCACTGTCTCCCGGGTTCAAGTGATTCTCCTGTCTCAGCCTCCCAAGTAGCTGGGATTACAGGCACCCACCATCATGCCCAGCTAATTTTTGTATTTTAGTAAAGTCAGGGTTTCACCATGTTGACCAGGCTGGTCTTGAACTCCTGACCTCAGGTGATCCACCCACCACGGCCTCCCGAAGTGCTAGGATTACAGGTGTGAGCCACTGTGCCTGGCCGAGCATTTTTTGATGTTTGTTGGTCATTTGTATATCGTCTTTTGATAAATATCTATTTGTGTCATTTGCCCACTTTTTAATGGATTATTTGCTTTTTCTTGCTGATTTCTTTGAGTTCCTTGTAGATTCTGGATATCGTTCCTTTGCAGGATGCATAATTTGCAAATATTCTCTCCCATTCTGTAGCTTGTCTGTTTAATCTGATATTTTTTTCTTTTGCTGTGCAGAAGCTTTTTTGTTTAATTAGGTCCTATTTGTTTTTGTTGCATTTGCTTTTGGGGTCTTAGTCATAAATTCTTGGCCTAGGCCAGTGTCCAGAATAATTTTGCCTAGGTTTTCTTCTAGAATTTGTATGGTTTCAGGCCTTAGATTTAAGCTTTTAATCCATCTTTGTTTGTTTGTTTGTCTCACTCTGTTGCCCAGGCTGGAGTGCAATGGCACAATCACATTCACTGCAGCCTCGACCTTCCCAGGCTCAGGTGATCCTCCCACCTCAGTTTTTGTATTTTTAGTAGAGACAGGATTTTGCCATGTTTCCCAGGCTGACCTTGAACTCGTGGACTCAAGCGATCCAGCTACCTTGGCCTCCCAAAGTGCTAGGATTACAGGCATGAGCCACTGCACCGAGTCAAGCTATTAATCCATCTTGAGTTGATTTTCATATATGGTGAGCAATAGGGATGCATAATATTTTGTTGTGAGATATTTTGGTTTCTTTCAGATCATCATACAGTAACTGTTTGTGTCTAGTTTATTTCACTTATAATGTTTCCCATATGAATGGCAGGATTTTCTTCTTTTTTATGATCAAATAGTATTTCATTGTTTTTATTTTATTTATTTATTTATTGACACAAAGTCTCACTCTGTCACCCAGGCTGGACTGCAGTGGTGCAATCTCGGCTGACTGCAACCTCTGCCTCTCAGGTTCAAGCAATTCTTGTGCCTTAGCCTCCCGAGTAGCTGGGATTACAGTTGCCCACCACCACGCCCGACTAATTTTTGCGTTTTTAGTAGAGACAGGGTTTCACCATGTTGGCCAGGCTGGTCTTGAACTCCTGGCCTCATATGATCTGCCTGCCTCGACCTCCCAAAATGCTGGGATTACATGAATGAGCCACCACACCTGGCCTCATTGTATTTACATACCACGTTTTCTTTATTCATTCATCCATTGACAGATACTTAGGTTGTGTCCATGTCTTGGCTATTATGAATAATGTTGCAATGAACATGGAGGCTCAAGTATCTCTTGGAGATACTGATTTTATTGTAATAGCAAACACATAGATCAGTGGAACAAAATAAAAAGCCCAGAAACCCACACATGTACAGTCAACTAGTCTTTGATAAGTGTGCCAAGAATACATGATGGGAACAGAACAATCTCTTTAATAAATGGTTTTGGGAAAACTAGATACCCTCATGCAAAGAATGAAACTGGGCTTTTATCTCACATTATATGCAAAAAATAACTCAAAATGGATCAAAGACCTAAAACCGTAATACTCCTAGAAGAAAACACAGCAAAAGCCTTCCTTGACATTGGCAGTGATATTTTTAGATAAGACCCCCAAAACACAAGCAACATAAGCAATGAACAAGTGAGACCACATCAAACTAAAAAAAAGCTTCTGCACAGCAAAGGAAACAGTCAACAAGGTGAAATGGCAACCTCGAGGCTCCTTTTATTCAGAAAGGCATACACATTTCTGCTCAAATATTTTGCCAGTTCATTTTATTTGAGTAGAAACAAAGTCAAATGCCACATAAAGGAAAGCCCCCTCTAATGAACCCTCTGAAGCACATCATGTTAACTTTCCCATGCTAACTAATGTTGAGAAAGGGGAAGCTTTGCATTTTTTCCTTTGCCCCTTGTTACAGAATCATCTGTTGACCTACAACCTGCGTTCTGCTTAAATGATCATGTGTGGTGATCTTTAGAAAATGCAGTAGAGGAGAGAAAGGTGTCACAAGGGGAAAAAGATAGATATAACTTAAACTGCATGCATAGAAACCCCCTTTTTTCTTTACAAGTTTTACTATGAAGCAAAAATATTGAGAGATAGTAACTTCAATAAAAATTACAATCAAGTTAAATGATCTGGTGCATTCATCGCTTGAGTAGTGTACATCCCTGTTTGTATTTTTCATTTCATTTCCATTAAGATTTAGTACACAGCCTAAAATACAAAGACAACTAGGACAAAAGTGTTGCCTTTGAGTTCAGTTAACCATGGGAAATAAGTAATAAAACAACTCAGACAGGAAGTATAATGAAGGTTACCAGGGACTGGAAGATGGGGGAAGAGTTATTGCTTAGGAATAGAGTATTTGGGGTGATGAAAAAGCTTTGGAAACAGATCATGGTGATCATGGTTTTACAACTTTGTGAATGTAACTAATGCCACTGAGTTGTACACTTAAAAATGGTTAAAATCACAAATTTTATGTTGCACGTATTTTATCTGATTTCTAAAATCAGAAAACCTTCAACTATCTGTGAAGTGTGACAACAGCTATAGATGAGATACACATTAAAGATCTTGAGTAAATAAGAGAAATAATCTTTTAAAAACAAAATGTATTGAGTTTCTACTTTTTCTTAGGTACTCTACTAGGCACTTAATATTCAGTGTCTCAGTCTGGCTCCAAGAAGCAGACACCAAAATGAAACTAGAAATTGAACGTGCAGCTGGGCTCAGTGGCTCACACCTGTAATCCCAGCACAATGGGAGGCCGAGGTGGGAGGAACACATGAGCCTAGGATTTGAAGACTAACCTGGGCAACATAGCAAAACCCTGTCTCTATAAAAACAAAACACACACACAATTAGCTGGGTGTGGTGGTGCATGCCTGTCATTCCAGCTACTCAAGAGGCTAAGATGGGAGAATCGCTTCAGCCCAGGAGATCAAGGCTGCAGTGAGCCATGATTGTACCACTGCACTCCAGCCTGGGCAACAGACTGAGACCCTGTCTCAAAAAAATTTAAAAAAAGAAAGAGAAAGAATTGGGTGTGCTAGAGATGTATTGGGAGAAACACCTGTGCAGGATAAAGGGGACTACAGGCATGGGACACCACACCTGGATAGTATTTGTATTTTTTTGCAGATATGGGGTTTCACCATGTTGCCTAGGCTGGTCTTGAACTCCTGGGCTCAAACAGTCCTCCCACCTTGACCTCCCAAATTGCTGGCATTACAGGCATTATAGGCCTCAGCCACTGGACCCAGCCAGATTGTTCTTAAAAATACAATTGCATTTTTGAAAAAAAAAAGTTTAATCTTCCATTGTCAAAAATTTGGAGACTATGGGAAGTAGTAAAAATAAAGTCAAAGAGATTACTTATGTTGATTATATATATATAATAGACTGCTGCATGCATTCTAGGCCTTTATATGCTCTGGGGTTTTGTCTTTTTCACCTGACCTATTATCAGCAACAATTTGTGTTCTTACATATGATACAGTATTCTTTGAAGGCATGGTTTGTAATGGCTGCATATTGTTCATAGCAACAATAATTGTTTTAAGGACAAGGTGAAGCACACCAGAAGGAATTCTTTAATTTACTTATTTTAAAGTACTATTTATTGAGTACTTACTACATGTCAGGCACTGTTTGAGGCACTAGGAAAACAATTGTAACAAAATAGATAAAGTCCCAATATCTGTCAACAGGTAATTGAATAAGCAAATTGTAGTATATCCATACAATAGAATATTATTCAGCAATAAAAAAGAACTAATTACTGATACATACAACATAGATGAAACTCAAAAACTTTATGCTGAGTGAAAGGAGTGACACCAAAGACTACATATTGTATGATTGCATTTATATAAAAATCCAGATAATTCAAAGAAGTCTACAGTGACAGAAAGCAGATCAGTGATTGCCAAGTGGGAGGACACAGAGAGGGGGAAAAGAAGTATAAGGGACATGAGAAACCTTTTGTGAGTGATGCGTTCATGAATGTGTACATATGTCAAAACTTTAAATATGTGCAGTTTACTGCGTGTCAATGATACCTCCCTAGAGCTATTTAAAAAGTGATGGGAGTACAGTGAGGGCTGAAGAAGTGGTAGATAAGCATTCTGAGCAGAAGGAAAAGCACATACAAAGAAATAGAGGCATTTTGTTTAATAAGCCCATAGGACTTACCATCTGTGAGGCAATGTTCCAAGAGTTATATAAATATTACTTCATTTTATCCTAACAACATCCCTGTGAGATAAATACTATTAATGCCATCCTTATTTTGCAGATAAATTGAGGCACAGAAATAGTAACTTGCCCAAAGGAACAGTAATTGTCAAAGCTGGACTTTGAATCCAAGAGCCTAGGTGTAGAGTTCGTAGTCTTAATTACTACAACATGCTGCCTCTACATGTCTGGGGACGTATTTGGTAATATCTTTGTGTATATTTGAAAAGTCACATGACTATAGCCAAAAGTGAAGAGGGAAGAGAGGGAGGGGAAGACCTTAGAAATGCAGGTTGAGGTAAATTAATTTAAGTATGTGAAGTTCAGGCCATATGTTGGAACCCTTCTGAGTGATATCTTTATTTTGAATGGATTTTTCCATTCATTATCAAAGGCTAATTATATCCTCAATGGAATACATCTGAAAGCAAATTTGCCACCACCCTTATAAAGGACTTAGTCCTGAACGCACAAATTGATCAGATAGTGTATTATGCTCCCCAAGTAGCTTAAGAATTAGGTGACATTATTCATGAAAAGATACATGTTCCCTTTCAAAGCACGCATTCACACCTTTTTTTTTTTTTTGAGACAGAGTCTTGCTCTATCGCCCAGGCTGAAATGCAGTGGTGCGATCTTGGCTCACTGCAATCTCCGCCTCCCGGGTTCAAGCAATTCTGCTTCAACCTCCCGAGTAGCTGGGACTGCAGGCACATGCCACCAGGCTAGGCTAATTTTTTGTGTTTTCAGTAGAGACGGTTTCACCGTGTTAACCGGGATAGTCTCGATCTCCTGACCTTGTGATCCGCCCGCCTTGGCCTCCCAAAGTGCTGGGATTACAGGCATAAGCCACCTCGCCCAGCCAGGCTTCCTTTTATATCCACTTGGGGAGATGCAGGCAGAAGGAGAAAGACCAAAGCACAAATCCTCCCTATCAACAGTTAACAGAACTGCTGTTGCTTTTCTCTCTGGCTTTAACAGAGATCACCTACAAAATCTTATTTGGGAAAGCTGAATCTAGCTGCCAAAAAATCCAGGGCTTGAAGCTAAATCTCTAAAGTCATGGATTGTCTTGTTGTGCACTCCATGCCAGTCAGAACTCACTGATGTGTAGAGACAGCTCACATCTTACCATTTCACAAACTCATCAATAGCACGTCTATCTCCCCAGGGCTCTGCACATTGCCAGAGAATCCCATCACCCTGAATTATTTCCCTTCTCTCTCCTTCCTCCTTCCTTCATTCTAGACCCTCTAACTGCTCTGTAGACTCCCGTAGACTCTTAACCAAGCCCCACTCCCAAAGAACTGGTTTCCAAAGATGCCTTGGAGACAGTATTCCCAATTCCACAGTAGATTACAGTTTTTTGTTTCATTTTGTGTTTATCGGCAAAATGACATATAGGTCACTTCAACTTGTGGAAAATTCCTGATCCACTACAAGTATATTCAAATAAATCTTTCAGAAGTAGGAAATCTTGTTACAAGCTATCCTCATGCATAGTGAACAGGGAAAGGAAGTGGCTAGAACAAGAAGTCTGCTGGAAGGGAGAAATCCAGACTGCTAGTTCTACCACATCACCAACTTTCTGTGGACTCACAGCAAGGGAATTCTTCCAAGAGCTCAATTTCCGCATGTGTAGAATAAGCTGAGGGTGGGCAAGGGTGTTGGGACCGCCCCTAATCTTCATTGCATGGCCCTGGTGCATTTACTATGGGAAATGAGAATTCAGGCTCTGTCTCTGCCCCACCTATGGTAGATGTATGGTCCCTCAAGTCTCCCTTCACCTCAGTAGTCCCATTCATCCAGGCACATCTAGAAGACCAAAATACTATTACTGCTGTAGCAACAGCCTGCAGTGATTAGTTTTACTTTTTCAAGCCAGAGCCCAGCTGTCTGTGAAACATCAAGGACAGGAGGGCTCCATGTTTACAGCTCAACCATGAAGATGAGTTCAGGTGAAGCACATTTGTCAGTTCGTCCTATTCTGACACAGGCCCAAAGACCCGGGCTTGTGGGAAGTGCAAGGAGAAGAGTCAGGACTCTGATAAAAAGATGGGTCTTTTTGAAATATTTGTCCAAGGCTGATTCTTTGCATATATAAAACACTATATTATTTAAGTCGTTTTCACATTAGTGATCTCATTAGGAGCTCAGAGGATAACACTAATTCTGTTTAAGAAATGTAGAAATTAAAACAGAATTATGAATGATATACCAAGTTCACACTATTTGGTGAAAGAGGTGAAGCTAAAACCCTAGGGACCTGACCACAAGCCCAGTCTTACTGCAGCAAATTGGCCCAAACTGTGATCAGGGAACAGTGGTACTGTGGGATGCCAATAAGTGTTCTGCAAAGCAAATAATAAATAAAATTATGGAAGACATTAAAGGCTTCAGGGTCAAAAGAAATTTGGAAAGTTTCCGATTAAACAAAGTCCAGCATTTTACAGGACTTCTCGGAGACTTGAACATATTATTATCACTGCAAAGTTTCAAGAGTTTGGGATATAGCACTTTCGCAAATCAAAAGACCACATGACCCATTTTTAGGGATGTTTGACGCAACTAGTATTCTTGAGGACATGCTTTGAGAAACTTTCCTAGGTCAACTGTGGGTTACATCCAATCGTGAGTGATACCACAGCCCCTTAACCTGGTCATTCTCAAGGCTGAGTGGTATTGCATCTAGGGACCCAGAATTAGAATAGAAGCTCATTTGAAATATGGAAAGTATCTCGTGCTCATAAATAGTCACCAGTGTTATCTTTTTTTGGTTTTGTTGTTGTCGTTATTGTTGTTGGTTTTTGTTGCTTTTTGAGACAGTGTCTTGCTCTGTCTCCCAGGCTGGAGTGCAGTGCCACGATCATAGCTCACTGCAGCCTTGAACTCCTGGGCTCAAACAGTCTTCCCTAGTAGCCGGGACTACAGATGTGTGCCACCATGCCTAGCTAATATTTTTTATTTTGTTGTAGAGATGGAGATCTGACTATGTTGCCCAGGCTGGTCTCGAGTTCCTAGGCTCAAGCAATCCTTCCTCTTTGGCCTTCTAAGGTGCTGGGATTACAGGTATAAGCCCCTGTACCCAGCTTGTCACTAGTACTCTCTAGGGAGGATCATTCTTCCCCACTCTATTGATGTTTGATTTGGCTACATGACTTGCTTTGGCCAAAATATGAGAGTGGACACGACGTGTGGGACTTCTAGGCAGAAGATTTTGAGCCAGCACATGGTTCGCCATGTGCATTTCCCTCTGCCATCATGACCAACCATGGTTCAAATAGAAATAGCTTCATCAGCCTGGGGCCTGGAGTGAGGAAAATATGAAGTAGAGCTGTTGCCAACCCATGATTGGAAATAGCCCTTTGCTGTTGTAAAAGCACTAAGATTTGGGGGCATTTTTTACTAGAGGATAACCTGTGCCAGCCTGACCATTACAATTTCCAAAACATTTATCATCTCATAATTGAGTATTGATACGGTATTTCTACAGAAAACATCTATTCATAATACAGAGTATTTGAAAAGTAATCAGAACTCAGCAGAAAATTCAGTGGTCCTAAATTTAGGAGAGCTGTTTCTAACCTGCTTGCCTTTGATAATGTCTCTGAACTTCCAGTTTTTTAAAAAACGCCAAAACAGTTCACTTCACGTGGTTGATGAGACAAGTAAATGGGAAATATATAAATATATATATACACACACATACATACACTTACATATATGTGTGTATTTTTTAAACTGTAAAGTGTTAAACAAATGTAAGATATGTAATCAGTGTGCTGTCCTGGCTGGACTGGATTTCAGAGCTCCTGCCTTGTCAAACATGAATAGCGTTACCTCCAAGTGGGGAAACAGGAAGTCAAATGCTCTTGATTGCTGTCTGTGGTTCCTTTTCATCATATTCCATAAACTTTATAGGAGACTTTCAAATTAACAAATATTGAAGTTTCTCCTTCTATCAAGATACTTTGGTCTCTAAGTAAAAGAAACCCTGGCTCAGCTGGGCACAGTGGCTCATGCCTGTAATCCCAACACTGGGAGGCCAAGGAGGGTGGATCACCTGCGGTTGGGAGTTCGAGACCAGCCTGGCCAACATGGTGAAACTCCATCTATGCTAAAAATGCAAAAATTAGACTGGTGTGGTTGCAGGCGCCTGTAATCCCAGCTACTTAGGAGGCTGACAGGAGAATCGCTTGAAACGGGGAGACAGGTTTCAGTGAGCCGAGATCACGCTACTGCACTCCAGCCTGGGCAACGGAGCAAGACTCCATCTCAAAAAAAAAAGAAAAGAAGAAAAAAGAAACCCTTGCTCACACAAACTTGAGCAATAAGGATGTATTTCATCTACTAAAACACCATGTCCAGTGGTCAAGTAGTCTATAGACCATCAACAGCTCATTAATGGCAAAAACTCAGACTTTCTCAGACCCTCCTTTCTACCTTCCTCAGCATCAGCTTCCCCCTAAAGCAGTTTTCCTCACGGTCACTAAATGGCTGCTGGAAGAAATCACATCTATAAGCTACACACAAGAGAGAGGAGATACAAACATTTCACCCACACGCGAGTTGTAAGTCTTTCCTCAGTTTGCAAAAAACATGGGCCAAGGACTTGATGGATTAACGGTGGGGAAGTCACCTCAGGAGCTCTGATGAGGATATCAGAACAAAATCAAGGTTTGTTAGTAATGAGGAAAAGAGAAACAGGCAAGAAAGTAATACTCTGAAAAGCAGCTCAACAGAAGAAAATCTAGTACTGCAATGCATTTCCACAGACCCATGAACTGCTTCAGGTTCAGATTTGCAAACCTGATAACTGGGCATAAGTAATATCTCCTAACACTTAGCTTTACCATCTGTTGCTGACCTAACAATTTTACATAATACCGAAAATGCCAGATGGAAGCTACACATTAGCCATGTCCAAGATGTTTCATGCTCACAACATATATGGAATAGCTTTGTTCCATGCACTGTTGAGTTCGTAGTTCTCCACTTATAATTCTGGCCATCGATGGAGAAGGACAACTCCAAAACTTCCCAGTCGCATGCCTCCTTGATGTTTGGAAAGCTGTGCACACCGCTGGCCTCAGAATTTCTATCCATGATAGACTTAGAAGCTACAATCTATTTGGAGCTAGGGAGTGGGGAAGGGATGGCACACATATTTGAAACTGTGTTTTCACAGCAAATACACAGCTTTTAGTTTAGAATTTATGTAATGGTAAAAAAGAACAAAGTTTTCTAAAGATTTTTTAAAAATTTTACTGTATGTAAGATTGAAAAAATGCCAGTCATCCTTATCATAGACAAGAAGTCAGGGAATAGCTATTGCTATGGAGCAAAGGTAATGGAAGAGGTACTAAGGGAAATAAGATTCCTACATAAACCTCCCACCAGGTTGTAGAGACTGGGCATGGTGGCTCATGCCTGTAATCCTAGCACTTTGGGAAGCCAAGATGGGTGGATCGCTTGAGCTCAGGAGTTTGAGACCAGCCTGGGTAACATGATGAAACTTCATCTCTATAAAAAATAGAAAATACTACCCAGGTGTGGTGACACGCTTCTGTGGTCCCAGCTACTCGGGAGGCAGTGGCGGGAGGATCACCTGGGCCCAGGGAGATCTGAGCTGCAGTGAGCCGTGTTCATGCCACTACACTCCAACCCGGGTGACAGAACAAAACCCCTGTCTCTAAAAAAAATAAAATGTATAAAGTACAATCAACAATTTCCACATTTTTATTGTAAGATGTTTTAAACATGTATTAACATACAGAGTGATATAACAGATACCCATGGGCTCAACACTCAGATGTATCAGATGTTAACATTTTGACATTCCCCAGGCCCTCCTCCTGGTTTATACCCTTCCTCTTGCTGTAGAGATGACCCCCACCTGGATCAATCTTCTCCATATTTTGCACTATTACCATAAAAGCATGTATCCACAGTAAGACTCTAGTTTTGAAAATGGCATCCTATCAGGCATTATGAGGAGCTTGCCTTTTCACTGGTGGTTTTGATGAATCTGACCTATGTTGCTCTAGTTCCCTCGTTTGATTTGCTCTGTAATATTCCATCACTGAATATAGTACAATCTACATATCTGTTGTTCGGTTGATGAACATTTAAGTTACTTCCATTTTTCACCATTACATGCTGCAAAAACCAATCTGGTATGTGATTCCCTGTGCACATGTCAGATAACCTCTCTAGGTTACAGATTCACAAAGGTGGAGTGAGAAATTTCATTCCAGCATGATTTATCAACATACCACCAGTGTATGAAAGTTTCTTTTCCTTCATTTTGCAAATCTGTTGGCTGTGAAATGGCATATTCTTGTTTAGTTTGCATTTCCTAAAAACTAGAGAAATAGAGCAACATTCCATTTATTTGGCATTCAAGTTTCCTCTTCTGTGAATTTGCTTTTTCATATATTTTGCCCATTTGGGGTATTTGTCTTTTTCTTGCTGAATTGTAAACATTTTTTTACATATTTTAGATACTAACATTTGTTGATTATATGCATTGCAAATATCTTCTTCCTGTCTATAATTCCTTTTAATTTTAAGGTCCTTTCTTCTTGTATTTAAGTTTATAATTTTAGTGTAGTTATATTTGTCTATCTTTTCCTTAATTAAGGGTTTTGTTTTCTTGTGCTTGTCTGTGAAAGAGTTAAGATTGTAAAGATATTCTCCTTTATTTTATTCCAGAAGTTTACATGGTTTCTTTTGACATTTAAATCTTTGTCTGGAATTTATCTTTGTGTGGTATAAGCTAGTGACTTAATTTTCTTTTCAGAAGAATAACTAATTTCCCAGACTTGTTTGTTGAATAGTTTATACTTTCCCCACTGATTTGTAAGATCTTCTCTGTTGCACATCAAATCTCTATATATGCCTGGATCTGTTTTGTCCAACTCTGCACAAATAGCATGCTATCTAAATTACTATATTTTAAAAAATAAGTCTTGATATTTGGTCGGGCAAGTTTCATGTGTCTTAGCTATTATGGTCTCTCTTTCATCTATGAATGTTAAGGTCAGCTTATCAGTTTCCACAGAAAATCCTGTCTAGATTTTGATTTGAATTACATTGCGTTTGTAGATTAGTTTGAAAAGCATCATCTTCCCGATCTTGTCTTTCCTTTCATAAACTTGCTATATATCTGCATATATTTAGGCCATCTTACACATCTTTCAGTACTCTTTTGTATTTTTCTCCATAAAAGATTTTGCATACCTTGTGTAAATGTATTCTTAGGCATATTACAGGTCATATAACGATGGTAAATGAGAACTTTATTCTAAAATATTTCCTATGCCTATCAACATTTTCTCCACTATTTTTTGCTTTTATGTTTTATACCTATTTTTTTTTTTTTTTTTGTTTTTTTTTTTTTTTTTTTTTGAGACGCAGCTTCGCTCTTGTTGCCCAGGCTGGAGTGCAATGGCGCGATCTTCGCTCACCACAACCTCCACCTCCTGGGTTCAAGCGATTCTCCTGCCTCAGCCTCCAGAATAGCTGGGATTGCAGGCATGCGCCACCACACCCAGCTAATTTTGTGTTTTTAGTAGAGATGGGGTTTCTCCATGTTGGTCAGGCTGGTCTCGAACTCCCGACCTCAGGTGATCCGCCTGCCTCAGCCTCCCAAAGTGCTGGGATTACAGGTGTGAGCCACCATGCCCAGCCTGCTTTTATGTTTTATACCTAATTCTTAAAAGTATTTGCATTTTATTCGTTGCATGATGTGAGATCTGAATGTAACACTTTCCCCCAGAGTCAATTATTTTCAACTCTTTGACAACAATCTCTTGACTCATTGGTTTGTGAGTCTTCCTTTATTATCTGTTATTTTCTCATATATCAGTACTCTTTTTCTACAATCACTTTCTTTTCATTGACGATATATATTCATTTCCATGCCAGTATACGATCTCATTTCTGTAGTTTTTAATGTGTCTGTGTGTGTTTGTGTGTGTATACATAAACACAAAATGTAGAACAATGAAATAATGTGTCTCTTTCTAAAAGAAGTATTAAGAGGCAGGAAGCTTGAGCCTAGGAGTTTGAGACTGCAGTGTGCTACTATGATTGCACCTGTGAATAGCCACTATACTCCAAACTGAGAAACACATTCAGCACATTCAGGTCCCATCTCATGTTTTCTTTTTTTTTCTTTTTCTTTTTCTTTTTTTTTTTTGAGCCTGAGTCTCATTCTGTTGCCCAGGCTGGAGTGCAGTGGTGTGATCTCTGCTCACTGCAACTTCCACCTCCCAGGTTCAAGCGATTCTCCTGTCTCAGCCTTCTGAGTAGCTGGGATTACAGGTGCGCCACCATGCCTGGCTAATTTTTATATTTTTAGTAGAAACGGGGTTTCACCATGTTGGCCAGGCTGGCCAACCAGCCTGACCTCAAACGATCCGCCTGCCTCGGCCTCCCAAAATGCTGGGTTTACAGGCGTGAGCCACCGCACCTGGCCTGAGGTCGCATCTCTAAAAAAATAAAAAGTATTGAACCAGGGTCCTCTCATGTAATTTTTCAAAATTTATATTATACTTTAATCAGAGCAGCTCAATTAATTACTCTTGGAGTGTGTTAAACCAATATGCTAATTTGGGAAAAATTTACCTCGATAATATTCAGTCTTCTTATTCTGTATTCATTCAGTCATCTTATTCTATATTCATTTATTCATGTTTTCTTTTAACTCTCTCAGTAGCAGTTTGTAATTTTCCTCACACAGATTCAGTTTTAAAATTAACATTATGTCTAGACATTTTAGGGTGGAGTGTTGTTTCCCCCCAACACCTCATGTATCTTGGTTAGTTACTTCAGGGAGAGCAGGAGAGCTGATTACTTTTGTTCACTTATCTTTAACCAGCCATTTTACTAAACTCCCATACAGATAGCCACTTTTTAATTCTCTTGGGGCTTCTCAGTAGGCAATTATATCATCTCTAATAATACTTTTTGTTTTCTCATTTCCAATAGCCATGTCCCTGTATCTGTTTTAGAATTGTATTAACTAATACAATGGCAGTAAGGATCTTTGTTTTCTTTCTGATTTTATGGGATCCTGTGTCTATTTTGGTTCTTTGTCCTGTAGTGTGGGTGTTCATTAAAGGACTTCCTTTGTGTTTTATCTGGATTATTCTCCAGGCAGCTGGTAAGCTCCTTGTGAAGACAGCCCATCCTGTTCTAACATGTTTGATACTCTGTGTCTGGTCTCTGCAGCTCCTGGCACACAGCAGGGAACTTGACTAGGGCCTGAAAGAATGTGTCTTATGCTGGATTCTTGGGAGGCCCTAAAAGATCTGCACTGCTTCCTTCTGGATGTGGCCATGTGTTTAGAAACATCTGCTCTCCTAGAAGTCTGGGGTTCCTATTCCAGCTTTGAGCAGACACTTGGGTTTCCCTCACAGGCTACTGTCTGTTGTTGACCACATACTCAGGAATAAATGGAAATTGCAGCAATTATGTCAGTAGGGTTCCAGTATTGACAAACTGAGAGATTCTAAACAGCAAATAGAGATTCTAAACAGAAATACTTACTCGTTATAAAATAGCACATGCAAATTTCCCACCAATCCCATCACCAGAGGTAAACACCACTAACAATTTAGGGTTTGTGTTTATGCGCACTTGTACACATAAATACATGCATTTCTAGATGTGTGTTCTATGGTTTTCAAACATATGCATGTTTGAATAATGTGAGCCCATTTGTGTAACTTCTTTCCAATTTTATGTAAATATTGTTTATTCGTTTTAACAGTTATATATGCCACCATATGGCTAGACTATAATCATCCTTTCTCCTATTAATATATATTTCTAGTTTGTTTCCTTGTGTCTTAAACCAACATATATTTAGGATAGATTTCTAGAATTAGGTTGTCAAAGTATAAGGTAAACTTTTTTTTAATTTAGCTTAATTTTAGCATACTTTCAATTCATTCTTTGACCATAAAAAGTTAGAGTCTGGTCCATGAACCATGACTTATTGGTCTATGGTAAGTACAGACATTAAGATTAAATGTTTAGAAGTATTTATCATAATTTGATATTTCTATGATATCCAAACGTGATTTTTATATTTTACAAAAGCATCAGACTAAAAAAAAAACCTGATTATTTTAAAATAACAACAATAGTAATGCTAAAACAAATTGTGGAAAAGGCCCATTTGGACAATATGGGTTAAGTGATGCCAAAAGCTTTTCACTGCAAAAATCAATATATTTTAGTAGTATCTTAGAAGACATATGAGGGATAAATGAAAAAAAAAAAGTTATTTTTAAAATATGATGTTGAAAACAATATGCTGCATTTGGAGCTGGATATGGGGTATGACCAGTTATATAATAATTTCTTATCAGAAGAAAAAATAAAAGGACCTGATTCTGCACCATGAATAATTGGGAAGCACTGCTTCCATGAGCAGTCAAAGGGAGTTTCCATTTTCTTTTCTAAATCCTCACCTCTAACTCATATTGTCAAAAACTAAAATGTTTGTTTTATAATCTGTTGGTGATAAGCACTCTCACTGTTTTGATGTGAATTTCTGTGATTACTAATGATGTCTGTATCTTGACTGGTTATTTGGGTTTCTTCTTCTTACTTATATCCTTTGTACTCTTTTTTATTGACTTGGAGATTTTTCTTTTTTTTTTCTGGTATCTGTGGATGTCACATTCTTATATTTGAACTCCTCTGTTATTTCAGAAGTAATTTTGTTATACTTTACCCAATAAATTCTATGTGTTGAGAGCGTGAAGAATTGGCCTCTCCTCTAGGCTTCATAATATTTTCTTATTGGGCACTGCTGGTTTAATGATACAGCTATAGTTTTTTGTATAGTTGTCTTTCTTTTGCACTCTCTTATTGCTAATAGTAGTTTTTTTGGGGAATACAATTTTCTCTTTCTCTATACCTCTTTCTTTTCTATTGTTTCCTCACAGCAGTATCATATTTACTGGACATGGCTTTATAAACAATTTCAATTCTGTCAGTAATGCACATCATGGTCCATAGTCGGTTGACCTGTCATCATAGTCTGTATCGTGGTCAAAAAACAAAATGAAACAAAGCAAAAACAAAATAAAACAAAGCAAAACACAGTTTAAAACTGAAAAATTGCTGTTCATTAAGTCGAGGTTATTTAGAAAAGGAAATTGTTCGGGATTCCCGTAGGGTCAGTCTCTGATATCAGGACTGTTGATTCTCTCAAACAATAATGCTGTCCGGTCTCTTCAGAGGCTTTCTGATTTGGCACTGTTCCTATCCTTTGTCCGGGACTTTTCTCCACACCCTTTCTCTTAAGCCAAATGGCAGGTCAAATGAAGCCCTGAAATACAGCCTTCTGTGGGTGTTGAAGTGGGGGATGATTGTGGTCGGCCCTAGGAAGTTGGGCATGCATGTCACAGATTTAAAAAGTACTGCTGGCTGGCAAGCTGACAGAGAGCAAAATGTGCACATGGAAGCAAATGAACAGCTTCAAGTGATCAAATGTCAGTGCAGACAGCAGGTGATGAGGGTGGCTCACACCACCTGCTGGAGCACAGCTGTCAGAAAGGAGCCATGTGTGGGGCCACAGGCAGTGCCAACCCAACAGGTGAAAGCCCAGGACAGAGAAGAGCCCAGAAGCTCTGAGGCAGACATTTGGGTCACAGCCTGGGATGCACAGTCATGCCTTGTGCCCAAAATGAAATGCCAGCAAGTGTTTCTCTCTCTCTATTCTCAAAAGATCTCTTCCTCATGTATCTTAATTAGTTACGATTTGGGGTCTTGGGGCAGCCTCTTGAGTCCCATCAGACATAATAAGGTCTACAGCCAGGGTCATTGGCCTGACTTCCAGTATTATGAAAGGTCAAAAAGTCCCACATGTCCTAACTACAAGGCAGGCTCCAGTGAAGACAAGCTGTTACGTGAGACACAGTATTTTTGCAGAGACATAAAGGACAGAGGTCAGTTGCGAGGGCAAGCATGGACCCAGCATCGAACCAGCAAGGCACAGGTTAAGTGAGACACTGAGCAGGGCCCAGTTCTGTTCAGCAGCAAAGCAGAAATCACCTGACAAATCCAAAAGTCACATCAGAAGGGGTTAACTGGGAAAGACAGCTCAGGAACTAGGGTGTTACACAGTCTGTCCATAGGCTACTTTTTACAGGCCCAAAGTCCCATCACCATGGACAAATTTTGATGGTTGCTTTAAATATGCTCATTTGTGAATCCAGTGTCTGATGAATAAGGTGTGGTCTGTTGATATGTGGGGGCCTGTAATTAAGTGGAATATAAAATAGTAAATCATTTTGACCGTTAGCAAAGTTTCTCTTTGTTCATTTAATGAAAATGCTCAGTATTGGCAAAAGAGCAGAGAAACAGGTGTCCTCGTATACAACATATGAGAGGTAAACTGAGGCCTTTCCAAGGAGTAATGTGGTGACTAGAATTAAAACCCTTTCAACGCACATATCTTTTAATGTAGCAACTCCATTTCTATGAACATAACGTAACATATATATAATAGTTTAAGTGCAGGCTGGATGCGGTGGCTCACGGCTGTAATCCCAACACTTTCGGAGGCTGAGGAGGAGGATTGCTTAAGCTCAGGAGATCGAGACCAGCCTGGCCAACAAAGTGAGACTGCCTCTCTACAAAACAAATGGAAAAAAAAAAAATTTAGCCAGGCGTGGTAGAGTACACCTATAGTCCCAGCTACTCAGCGAGGCAGAAGGAGTGCTTGAGCCCGGAAGGTCAAGGCTGCAGTGAGTTGTGATTGCACCACTGCGTTTCAGCCTAGGAGACACAGAGTGAGATCTTGTCTCAAAAAAAAAAAAAAAAACGTCTAAGTGCAAAGATGTTTGGTGCTCTGTTATATATAACAGCAAAATATGACACCACTGAAGCAAGATAGATTCTTCACACCACTGCCCTCAGTCCCTTGCCCTTAGTACACCTATGGTGGACAGTTTCATGCATGGTTCCAGCCTTTCACTGTGGGCTTACCTTGCTGTCTCAAGGCTTTTCTGCTTCAGAGTTTTCTTGGATGCCACAGAAGGCCATTCTGCCTGTGTTGGATGTGGCACAGAAAAGTGGGGTAGTTAATATTCGCAGGGGACCACAGTCCACCAATGAGAGAAAGAAATGGAGGATAAATTCTCCAACCTCTCCATCCAGAGACCATTTTGAGGACTATTCTATATGATTCCTCCGAGGGACCCCATGGGATTGAGCTTCAGTTGCCCACAGTGATCAGTAGCTCACTAACACAGCTTTGTGGCTTCCTTGACTTACTCTCCCCACCCCTCTCTTCTACTGCTCTCATATAAATTACTTGCAAATCCTTGTCTTAGATCTCAGACTTTACTTTCAAGGGAACCCAAATCATGAGTCAATCTAAACATCAGAAATAGGGGTTAGATTAACAAGGGTACATTCATACAATGGAATATAAAGCAGCCATTAAAATTACCTCAGATCCAAGGAAAAAGAAAGCATATGGCCTCACAAACATGTGTACATAAATGTTAAAAGAAGATGTATTTCTAATAGCCCCCAAAACTGGAAACAATACAAATGTCCATATTTGCATGTGAGTGGATAAATAAATTGTGGTATATCCATACAACGGAATATTCTTCAGTGATAAAAGGGATTGAACTATTGATACAGGCAACAATGTGAACCTCAAAATAAGTATGCTGAGTGAAAGAATACGGACACAAAGAATGCCTAGTATAATATTCCATTTATATAAAATTCTTTTTTGTTGTTGTTGTTGTTTTTTAAGATGGAGTCTTGCTGTGTCACCCATACTGAAGTGCAGTGGCATAATCTCGACTCACTGCAACCCCCACTTCCTGGGTTCAAGCGGTTCTCCTGCCTCAGCCTCCCGAGTAGCTGGGATTATAGGCACCTGCCACCACGCCCAGCTAATTTTTGTATTTATAGTAGAGACAGGGTGTCACCATGTTGGCCAGGTTGGTCTCAAACTGCTGATCTCAGGTGATCCACCTGCCTTGGCCTCCCATAGTGCTGGGATTACAGATGTAAGCCATTGTGCCTGGCCCATTTATATAAAATTCTAATGAAAACTAATCTATACTGACAGAAAGCATTTCAGTGGTTACCTGGAGTAGGGGTTGGGGTGGGTGCAGACAGAAAGAAGAAAGTGGGATTACAAAGAGGCACAAGAAAACTTCTAGGGGAGATGGACATGTTCATTATCTTGATTGCAGTGTTGGTTTCATGGGTATATGCATAGGTTAAAACTTACCAAAATATACCCTTTAACTATGTGTGGCTTACTTTTTGCCAATTATACCTCAGTAAGTTTGTTAAAGATGAAAAATTACCTTGGATAAAAATAATTAATGACATTAAAATTATTCATGTTAAAGTATTAGGTTGAAATAAAAGGCTAGCTTTAAATCAATATTTATGAGCATAGATATCCATACAAATTCATAGATTAATGATCAAAATGGAAAAGTCCAAAACGTTGCTAGTGTTCATCTCAGAGTCTGGGATGACAACCGTTTTCATTTTTTTCTTTTCATATACCTGTATCTTCCAAATACTGGTAAATATATACTACTTCTGTAAAATGGAAAATCGATAGATAAAACACAACACAAGGTTATCTTATGCTACATGCTAGGAAAATGGTAGGGGTCAAAGATTTTTCAAATTTGTTGTTTTAGAGCCCTGGGAGTTTCATGAAAGTGCTTCAGGGATTATCCCAGGAGGAAAATTAGAATACATAGGCCAGTGTCTTCATGGCACCTCTAAATAGAGCAGCTGTTTTCATTTAAGGAAGAAATATGAAGGTCCGAAGAAGGCTAATTACTGGGGCCTGGAGCAGTTATGGAATGCTTTGAGGTTAAGACAGAAGTGAGCAGGAAAGATAGGCCTTGACTAAGCAAAGAACAAAAAGTGAGTCTTCTAGAAAAGTCTGAGCAAAATTACTAATGGCACCTGTTACCCTCTGTAGCATATTTTTTTCTGCTTCCATTACTATTCAAGTCTTCACTCAAATGAGAACTTACCACTGCAAAACATCTGGGCAAATTCTAGGCCTACTCAAAATCACTTGGGTTAGGAATCCAAGGGACTCAATAGCACTGCCATGGGTGCCGGTGGGAACACTAAAAAGGAGTGGACTTTATCTCCCTTCCCAATCTCCATCAGATCCCCTTCCCCAGTTTTGATGTGTACCACTAATATTTTCTCAAAGTAATATGAATTTCTTTGCTAACATAACTAAAAAGCCCTGCCAGCCTTTCAAATAGGTCTTTGTTCTCCTAGAGCTGCCATGGAAAGAACTGAAAATCTAGAAGGACCACATTGAGTCATTGTCCTCATGTGAAATTCTCCAAGAGCCTTTTGAGATGCCAGAAAGACCTTCTACTGGTGTTCTTTTCTCCCTTTAGCAGCCCTTGAGCCTGTTGCAATAAACTCTTACCTTTTATGGAATCAACCAAATGAGGCATAGGGAGGGCATGTGGCATGAACTACTGCCAAGGCATGCATGAGGCAATGAGCTGCCTTTGCAAAGATTCATCCCAAAGTCCATGAGGCAGCATGTGCTCCTTGGACCATGAGGAGGGAGAAAGGGATGTGCACTGGGGCTTACTGTCTCCTCCATCCTCATAATCCTAGCTCAAAGTGTCTTTGCTAGCGTTGAAATCTGACTGTCTTGTTAGGTCGATGTTTCGAAGACAATCAAAAGTATGTGACAGGCCAAGGCTTGCCAAGGAATAGAAAAACAGTGGATTTGTTTCCTGGCTGATAGCCAGCTGCAAGTCCTTCTTAAATGACAGCCAAGAAGCAGAAATCAGGTACAGTAGAATCCTATCCATGGAGAGATTGTCTCTACAAAGTGCTATACTTCAAGTTAAATGGTCACAGACAATTCGGCTTCAGAATAACTTAAAACAGCATTTCCATCTGCTTGAACCCAGGTTCCAATTAAAACAGAGAAGTATTAGTCTAACCCAGTCCTTCACTGTTACCAGCTAAGACATGCTCTGGAAGATTTAAAAAGCAACACAGCTGGCTGGGCGCGGTGGCTCAAGCCTGTAATCCCAGCACTTTGGGAGGCCGAGACGGGCGGATCACGAGGTCAGGAGATCAAGACCATCCTGGCTAACACGGTGAAACCCCGTCTCTACTAAAAAATACAAAAAAACTAGCTGGGCGAGGTGGTGGGCGCCTGCAGTCCCAGCTACTCGGGAGGGTGAGGCAGGAGAATGGCGTGAACCCAGGAGGCGGAGCTTGCAGTGAGCTGAGATCCAGCCACTGCACTCCAGCCTGGGCGACAAAGAGACTCCGTCTCAAAAAAAAGAAAGAAAAAAAAAAAAAGCAACAGCCATGAACTGAGGAATGGGTTTCTGATTTACTTACAGAAAATACAGTTTATTTTCTTCTTCCTAGAGAGAGACAATCCTGTTAAAATCAGTTTTATATGTAGCCTGTAGGACCAAGAAAAAGTAGCAGTTGAATGTATTAATATTTCTTAGTTTAGATGAGAGTGAATAGTTAAAATAAATTTAGCTTTATCAAATAAACAACTATTCCCTTCAATAACTTTATTTATTTATTTATTTATTTATTTATTTATTTATTTATTTATTGAGACAGGGTCTTTCTCTGTCACCCAGGCTGGAGTGCAGTGGCACAATCATGGCTCACTGTGCAGCCTTGAACTCTTGGGCTCAAGCCATCCGCTCCCCTCAGCCTCCCAAGTAGCTGGGTCTATAGGCGTGTGACACCACGCCTGGCTAACTGGTGGCACTTGCCTGTAGTATGCTGAAGTGCCAGTAACTTTAACATAGTGTTTGCATTTGTGGCTGCTTATTTCCTAAGTGGATGCTTCTTAGCCTTTCATATACATGTGGAAAATGACCACATTTTTAGGACACACTAGGGTAAAGGAATAGGGCTGCTCACAGGAGGCCCCACCTGGCCACTCCAGGGATTGGGAGATCAGTATCTCTCCAGGCTGAGATCCCCATCAGTTTCCAGGTGGCTGGTTCCTGAGTTTTAGAGCAGGCATTGTCAACCTTGGCCACATATTGGACTCACCTAAGGAACTTTAAAATATGCATGACCTGGTCCCACCCCAGAGGTCCTAATTAATTGGTCTGGGATATGGCCTAGGCCTCAGGATTTGAAAAAACTCTTCTGGTAATACTGATGGCCAGCCATGATTGAGAAGCACTGTTGCAAATTAAGTTGTATTGGAACACAGCCACCATTTGGTTACATACTGCCTATGGTGGCTCTCAGGCTACCACAGAAGAGTTCAGTAGTTACAACGGAGATTTTATAACCTGAAAAACAAAAAATATTTACTATCTACTTCTTTACAGGAAGTGTTTGCTGAGCCTGTTTTAAAGGGAAGCTTCAGGAGGACTTTCAGTGTCATGTGAGAAATAGTTTTACAAGGATTTTTGCTCAAGGTAGTGACAGAATTCTCATAAGGGACTCTCACAGGGACAAAATATTCAAAGTACACAAACATTCAGGTACCGCGAAGGTAAATGAGCATTCACAGCCTTTCTTATTTTCCCCTTGCCTTACAAGGCACATGCTGTTTTCAAGTTTTTGTTGAACCAGACGAGAGGTAGCAATAGGGAAGTCAGGAGAAAGGAAAGACTAGGCTGGTTTATGTTAGGAAAAGCAGGGAGCTGCTCTTAGGAAGAAACGATCCCGAAAAGAAAAAGCTACAAGTCAGAGGACAGGCAGGGATAAGTGAGCTTCAGGGAAGAGTTTGGGGAAGTTTCTAGAGATGGGTGACTAGAGAGCTGTCACCCTGTGTTGAGTGGCACTGCAGAGGTTAATGGTTTTGTTGATTTTTAGAAATGGGGCTGTGTGATATGAATCATACCCCCCTTAGTCTAAAAGATTTCTGTGAAGTTATATACATTTTCCATACTTTTTTAGATGTCAGATTAGTCTTTTTGCAGTGAAACTGTACTATGATTGGCCACAATGGAAGCTGGAAATATTGGGCTACAGGATGAACATGCCTTAAAACTACCAATTCTTGACAGCATCATAATAGTTGGAATAGCACATCTAAGAGTTAGCAGCAGGAAAATAAAAAAGGAATGAGATGGGAGTCTGAAAGCTTACAAATGGCAGCCTGATATTGCTGGGTCAATTTTCCCAACTCTAAGCTCTAAGTATCTCTGATAGGAACCTGTGGAGAGGAGCGTCTGCTCTCCTCTTGGCCACTGGAGCCCAAGATCACAAAGTTCACACTTCCATTTATTGTGAAGAATAGAACACCAGCACTTAAGTGATTGTCCAAACCAACATCACCAAAGCAACAGCCTTGCATAACACCCTTGCCAATACTCAGAATCAAGGGTCTTAAAAAATGAAGAAAAGTAACTGAAATTAATGCAAATACTTGCACCTAAAGAAGCCTTTCCAGAATTATTAGCAAACACTCCACTCATTCCCTGGCTTGGCAATTCTCCCAAAAACAGAGGAGGGACTTACGTGCCTGCATTCCTCAAGACCCTGTATGGCCTGGTGAACTTGGAGGTTATCTAGGACCAAGGTAAATCATGTGGCTGGGCAGCCTGAGAACAAGGATTAAATCAGAAGTCAGAGGCAGCAAGCATATCTGGGCTGTTTTACGGTATCCCAGCATCCTGGACTGACAACATGAGCTGGTATTTATCTCTCCAGTTCAGATACCAGTAGCCAGACATTCTCATTGATTTATCATCATCATCTTCTTCCCATAGGTTGGACTGTGAGAACATCTAACTCAAAAGAGCACTGCCGTAAAATATTGTAGGAAATGTACAGGCATTGAGTGCATTTCAAAAGAACAATCCTTCAGTTTCAACTATTTTTCTATTTGTTTGTAATTGCTTATCTATGTACATGCTTATCGTATTGTGTCATAAATGTGGAAAGCCTTCATTGCCTGAGCGTAATTTGTTTCTGAAAAAGTCCATTTAAAATTAAACCACCTGTAACATTCCCAGTGGGTCAGCAAAGAAAACCAGTACCACATCACATAGGACCCAGCAACTAGGAAGAGAAATATCAGTTAGGACAGAATACTCAAGAGCAAAGGAGGCATATGACAACATGAATGCAACAACCATAAGCACACTTAAGGAGACTCAAGAGTACAAAGAAAAAAGTTTCTGGAGTTAGAAAGAAAAACTAAAGTGAAGAAGAGGCTAACGTTTTTGATATTTGAATTAAAGGCATGGGTGAGCAATATAGAAAAAAGTTAATCCACCCAAAATAGAAACCAAATGTCACAGTAAGTACTGGAAAAAAGATTAGACTAGGATTTTATTCTAAAAAGAAAAGCAATTTGTTTTAAAAAGTAGGAAAATACATTTATATTTTCTTATTTGTGAAAAATTCAGGATATAATTGCCATATCCTAACTCTTAAAATGAACAGCAATGACATAAGTGTTGATTTTTCTTTTGGCACAGTTTTTCTGGCAAAAGTGTATGATAGTTTTGTGCACCCTGCCTTCACAGTTGACTTTTGTGCACAGTCATAAGTAAGGTCATCTGTACAAAAACATTGGAGGTTTCACCAGTTTCCCCACAGACCTCTCCAAAGCCTTTGATATTCAAATTGATTTTTTGACTCCCATCTTCTGACATCATCCCTGTTAAGTTTCTCTTTTTCCCAAATTAACTTTACCTGATTCTTATTTTGGCTTTGCCAATGATTTGAGCCATTCTCCAGCATCATCAGCTTTTTGAACTCCTTCATGTTAGCAACATTTGTGATTTCAGTTTAACAACTGTTTTCATTGCATCATTAGATTTTACAACAGCCACATTCAATGGCACAGTTACTTACGAAGCTCCTTTGCTAGACTATGAACTCTTCAATGAAGAAGCTGTGACTTACCTTCTACCACCAATGATTGCCATAAAGGAGGTACCGATTAGTATTAGCTGAATTTAATGGCTTTTCATTTAAGGTCTTCATCTTTAAATATTGACTAGCATAGATACTCACACAATATTGATTGAGGACAAACTTTATTAAGTGGTTAATTCCTTAGCATATTTTTTAAATGTTATGTTGACTTTTGCTTCCCTGTCTCATCTGTGAGTACCTAGATAAGTATTTGGACCACTAGCACGCACTGATATTATTTAATTAACAGCCTCTTTAATGGAGAAGCTGTGACTTATTCATCTTCTACCTCCAATGACTGCCATCAAGTAGGTATCAATTAACAGTATTGCACTGAATGTCTTTTCATTTACAATCTTCATCTTTCAGTATTTCCAGGCCAACCAGAAATACATCATAAGCAGCACATAGCTCAATTAAATCATTGGCAAGATTAGAAAGACAGTCTAGAAGTAACTTTGGGCACACACAGAGTATTTCACAAATGTTATTTGAATTGACAAATGAATCTTCAAACAAGACAGAAAAGGTTTTATTTTACCTATAATTTTGCATGGAAGTCTTGGGTAACCAGAGTAATTGTCGGTTTTCCTTCCTTCTCTCCCTCCCTCCCTCTCTCCCTCCCTCCCTTCCTTCCTTCCTTCTCCCTTTTCCCCCTTCCCCCTTATTTTCTTCTTTATTTCTTTCACTCTTTCAGTATAAAGAGGTTATCATCCTGAAGGAACAAGACAATTGACTTGCAAGGGCCAAATAAGTCAACGTCCACGATAATAGAGAGTCAAGATGACCCCCAAAGAAAGGAAATTTGCTAATCTGGGTGTTACTTGCTCTCCATCCAATAGAGAGAGTCTTTAATATGTTCATTCATCCCTCCAGTCTTCAGGAGCTTTTCCAGCTATCTGGCTTGCTTGCTGACCCTTGCCCTTTCAGGTAGCAGCCATAAATGCAAAGCTCTCAAATAGGAAAGTCTGTTGGTCTCAGAAGGCCTACTCTAGGCAAGGTTAGGAAGATGGTAGATAATGATCCTTTCGCATCTCCCGAGAATTTAAATACACAAATTAAAAAGCACATTAACTCTTTGTTTAAAAAGAAAAACAAAATGTCATCAAAGGCAGGCTTGATTCAAATGCAGTTTAGGCTAATGAAGGAGCTGTGTCCTTTCACTATTTGTTCTGGGAGCTTTTCAATCAGTTAGCATTGGCAAAGCTTCTGAACAAAGACAGTAATTACCAGATAAAAATTGCCTTCAGTGCATTGTCTAACTGTGTTCAGTTTGGCATGAATGGATTTATGATCCTTTCATTCCAATAGGAACTACCAGTCCGCCTTTCACTTCAAATAGCCTATTCATCTCGGCATAAAAACAGCTAAAATATACTAGCAGAATATGCTGCCTCTGCAACCCAAGCTGCACACAGCAGGAGTCAGCTTCTTCCAACAGGCACAAATATAGCTGGCTTTGAAAAACTATAAAACAAAGGCTCTAGAAAACTCTTGCATAATTTTTTTAAAAACAGCAATTATTTGGTTCCAGTTCCTTTTACTACTCTGTATCTTTTATCCAAAATTAAATTAATTCCATTGTGTATAAAATGGTCAAAACCACAAATTACAGCAGGGAATTTATGCTTAAATAATGATCTGTGGTTGCTATTCAGATACATAGATTAATACTTTCTATTCCTTAGGGGGAAATGACAGAGAGAGGTGTTTTTGTTTTGTTTTGCTTTGTTTTTAATAGTTAAGGCATAAAGAATCACTTTATCAGAAATAACTTAATTGGTGGCAATTTACTTTACTCCCAACATCCATCTGCAGTGCATTATCTGTTCTACCCTCTATCCCGTGCGTGAGGTAAATTTCTATGGACGCACAAACCACGTATTAGAAGCACAGAGTAGTACTCATAAAGGAAGTTTCTATAGAAAATTAAGACCTTCATGCAGAACTTTGTGCTGCAATAATATAATACAGTGCATGCTAAAATGTTGACCTGAGACTGTCTTCAAGTATGGTGGTTTCAAGATCAGTTCCAATCACAACTTTCTCATTGGTCAGCATCACATGATGTCTTCATGGTGGTATGAGTTTTGCAATTGATCCCGTTGGCTTTGGTTATCAACAATGTTTCATCGGATGTATAAGAACTGCTCATGTTGGTTTGTCCCAAATGCATCCTAGAAATGATAACTATTTAACTAACACAAGTATATAACTGTAACAGAGTGGAGTCCTGAAAAGGTACTCTCCAAAATTTGACAGACTTGTTTCCATGCCTTGACCTGTTACTAAGTCTATATATGAGTAACTCTCTTTACTTCTATTGAACTTCAGGATGCTATTATTAAAAACTAGAGGAGGGAGTTGGTCCAGAATATTCCTTTTGTCTCAAAGTATTTCATGGAGAGATGTGCTGATAAGATACACCATGCATATGCTTGTTACTATGCCCTGCTGGAAGAATCAAGCCTCTGAGAATCCCTGCAATAAATAAATTTGTTTAACTTTTTAGCACAGCATTTTAAGAATTTATATGACTAATGAACTCCTTTTTTTCTTTAGTGGAACAGTCCTAACATTCCCACCCTGATTGTTTCTCAAACGCACTTGTGGAAGCACTAAACTAGAGTGTCTGCAAGCTCCCTTCCAGACCTAATCTAATTCTAGGCTCAGTCCCCACTTTGTGGACTAATGGCAATGAACCCCCATCATGACCAGTTGCTAGAGAGTCAGAATTTTTTAATGCAGTGCAATTTTTTCCAGCCTCCAACATTCATAGGGACACAAAAGACATCTCTCTCCCTATTCTTCATCCTCCAAGTACACAGAAAGTATCTATAATCACCAAAGAGAGTCCAGGGCCCTTAGTCATGTAAATCTACGTTATTTAAGTGTGTTCTTGTTTGTGGTCCCTTGGTAGATGTAGATTAAGGCTCAGCCCTGAGTAATTTGAATATATATGGAGTAATGATACTTTGCCTTGTCTATTTCTTGCCTTTTGACATCAATACAAATTATACCTTTAAAAAATCTACCCAAACACCATAATCTCCACCTTTAACTTCCCAACAACTCTCTCACAGATTTTGTCAAGACTTTGCTGACAAATCTGTTTTAAATCCCAGTTGCTCCCATTTTTGCTCACTCCCACTTTTTTTATTCTCTCATATGCCCAGAGAACAACTGTCAGCTACCACCCATGTAACAGTGGTTTCCATATTCAAAGTCTAATTCTCCATTAGCATTCTGTTCTTCATTTCATTTACCATTTCTTCTAGAATTCCACCATCCTAACTTCTAATGGCTTTGATTGCTTTTCTCTGGATTTTCTCCAAGTTCTACATCTCTCCCTTGAACTAAAGTTCCCAATTTGAACACAGTGCTTCCATGGAGATATGACTAATAATGCATTGGCTCTTAAATCTGGCTGAACATCAGAATCATATTTTTTGAAACTATGGATTACTGAGCCCACACAGCCATGTACAAAACATTAAATTGTTATTTTTGATTCCTATACTTGTTAAACAACAGGATCCAATTAAGCTAAAGAAGAGCTTCAACCTATTTTCTCACCACTTCCGTGATCATGAACAACCAGTCACAGTGGGTCTCCCTCCAACATTAACTTCCCATGGTTGATAAAGCTTTCAGGAAAGAGAGTTATCATATCACAAATACCACAATGATTTTTATCTGAATGGCTTCCCTCCAACATTCCAGATCCATCTAAATTTTTACCTCATTGGAAGGTCTTTCCTGACCCATGCAACTCAACAAAAAACCCTCACAGTTTTTATATGCTTTGTTGGGGATTGACCCATCTTGCATTGCATTGCTAGCATAGTATGTCTAGCATGGGCATGCCTTCTGAAGTTTGCAACTTCCCATCAAGGAAACAGGAAAATGCCACTGGCAATGAGCTGAAGACTGATTTACTCTACCAGGCATGACTTTAATGACTAACGATTTGTACACCCTTTAGAAGCTTTTAGATTGTAGAGCCCCTTACTGTTGTATTTGTCTTCTGACTCCAGTCCTGGGGATGAATCTGTTTCAGTTAAAATTAACATTTTTGTTTCAGTTAAAATTAACATTTCATACAAGTCTTCACTATATTCCTCTGCATACATTTCCCACCAAATAACAGCTAGAATGAAGGTCCCCTCAACTTTGAGGACAGAACATTTATAACCTCCCTATCACCACCACAAGATGTAGCATATACTAGCTATTTTTTCAAAAATTTTTTCCCAAATAGACTGCATGCATTCTGAAAGGAAGTGTTGTGTCTTAAAATTTTTGCATTTCTTATAGGGCACTGTACCTAGTAAATAGTCTTCAGTAAATACACCATCAGAATGCAAAAATCAAAGTAACTTAGGGAATAAGCATTCTAACCTCTCATTTTATAGATGAAAAAAATTTTTGAAAAAATAGCTAGTATATGCTACATCTTGTGGTGGTGATAGGGAGGTTATAAATGTTCTGTCCTCAAAGTTGAGGGGACCTTCATTGTAGCTGTTATTTGGTGGGAAATGTATGCAGAGGAATATAGTGAAGACTTGTATGAAATGTTAATTTTAACTGAAACAAAAATGTTAATTTTAACTGAAACAGATTCATCCCCAGGGCTGGGGTCAGAAGACAAATACAATAGTAAGATGTGATCACTTTCATTGACTTCAGCTGGAAACAGGTTCAGAGAATTGAAATGATTTGCCCAGATAAAAGTACATAGTCAAAACTAGATCTCAGACTACTCTATTCCCCGGGCTGTTTTTGTTTACTCCATGTATCCTCTGTTAATTGACCGGATTGATTGATTGACTTCCTAGCTCTATCATCAGGAAGTCAAAGTAAAACTCCACCATTGAACACTTGAAAGGCATGTCTTCAGAAGGGTGGGATTTCCCATCAAAGAAACAGAAAAATGCCATTGGCAATGAGCTGAAGACTGACTTTGATTTACCCCACCAAGCATGATTTTAATGACTACTTGTACAAACATGTAGGTACATCAGTATTGGGTAGATTCATAGTGTTAGGATAAATTAGGTAATTGAGTACAAAATACGGGCACAAGCTAGACCAGGTCCAAACACCTGGCCTCATATCAGTTGAAACCATCATATCAAGAATAAACAGTAGAAAGACGTCATCACTTTCATTGACTTCAGCTGGAAACATTTACAATCCAATTTCAATTTAGCAAGATTTCATCAGAAGGTATCTTCCACAAATTGAGGTCCATCTTATTTGAATTATTTGTGTGTATGTGTAGTTTGGAACATCTTAAGTGTTATTGCTGCTACTGTGGTTTCTATCACTGTTTGATGCTGGGACTCTTAAGCTCCAACCACGTTTTCACCCAGCTGAGTTGCCTTCTTATCACCCCTTTCTGGTGAGTAAGATCATCTAGATAGATTCCCCAAAAGAAATACCCAGTGAGGGAGGGCAATAAGCAGGGCCACAAACCAGTCCTCATGAACCCAGGCCCTGAGCATAAAAGGCTATTTGATACACATGTAAAGGAATTTGGAGGTGGGGTAGACAGCAACTGAATCTTTAACTTGTAGAATATATTCTTTAGAAATGGCTCCCCGAACCATGCTAAACCCCATAAGTTGCCCAGACACTGAAAACCCAAAAGAAAGGCTTCCCCTGTTAGTTAAGGTCAGGGAAGCAGAGGCGTTTCTCAGAAAATGTGTAGCTTCTTTGGCATTATGAGCCTGAAAAAAACTTTTCAAGCCCAACTGCGAATGAGTCAGCAGAGTTTTTCAGAACAGCCAAGGAGAGAATGCTTTCCTTAGGAGACTATTTATTTGGTTGCTACATAATACTGTAATTAGGAGTAAGAATGAGTGAAACTATTCGGAAAAAGTGATAGCAGCTTGAAAGCTTCACCCACCCCTGACCTAATGGAGGAGGAAACATTACAGTTCTGGGTAGTTCATTATTTTGAGGGGGTGGAAGAAAGTGACATCAACCAAAGTATTCTTATAAAATCTTTGAGTATTGGCCCAGATATCACCCTTATATGATATCACCCTTATAAGGTCAAGATTATAGAACAAATGAATTGGTTCAACATTTAAATAAACCCTTGATATTTAAAGGTATCAAATATGCCCAATGTGACTCCCAATATGTTTAAAAAAAAAAAAGATCGAGAGCAAAATCTAGCCAAAATAGAAATTAATATGGCTTAGAAACATCTTTCCTCATTTTCTAAATGTTTCCATATCTGGCAAAATGACCAGAGTGGAGGGTGAATGCTTTCAGCATGCTCAAAATTCAAACTCTAAGTTTAAGTGATTACTTAAGAGGCTTTAGTCTCTGAAATCCACCTGTCCTCACATGACATCATTAAATGTTTGCTTCTTAGGCTACTTCTTCTCTCTTCTTGGTCATCAATTGCTCCAACTAAACTGGATCATTCCCATCAGCATACATACACCAGCATGTATTTATCATCAGGTTAAAACAAATAGCAACTCATGGTCAACTTCATTTCATTTATACCCTTCCCTCTGAACTATTTTGGGTTTTTGCTTGTTTGTTCGTTTTTGTTTTGTTTTGTTTTGTTTTTGAAACAGGATCTTGCTTTGTTGCCCAGGCTGGAATGCAGTGGCATGAACCTGGCTAACTGCAGCCTCAGTCTCCTAGGTTCAAGTGATCCTCCTGCCTCAGCCACCCAAGTAGCTGGCACCACAGGCATGCACTACCATACGTGGCTAATTTTTGTATTTTTTTTTTTTTTGTAGAGACAGGGTTTCACCATGTTGCCCAGGCTAACCTCCAACTCCTGGGCTCAAGCGATCCCCCTGCCTCAGCATCCCAAAGTGCTGGGATTACAGGCATGAGCCACTGTGCCCAGCCCCTCTGAGTTATTGTGAATTACTTTCCAGACATTGGATTGTTTTATTCATAAATAGTTAAGCATTTATCTCTAAAGATAAAGATCATTTTTGAAAATATAACCATAACACACTTATCCCACCTAAAAATATTAGCAGCTTTAATTTAACAATGTTCGTAAAGAAAGTCTATTACTTACAGAGAACTAGAAAAAGAGACAAAGAGCACTGGTTCTTTTCTTTGGGCATTTGCTTAAAGAACATCACATGCCCACCTAAACAGGGTCCGCCTCTCTGTATTCTATCATTAGGAGCAGCAGGACATCTGGGGTTGAGAAGATGGAGAGAGCATCTTTATATAACGTTGCAATCTGGAAGTATCACTCTCAAAAAGGTAAGTTTTTAGGTTATTTTTAGTTTGGTTTGCAATTTAAAAAAAAAATCCTTCATTGAACTCTGACTCTGCAGATTCTAGAAAATAGAATATTGTGGGCAAGACTGGCTTCAAAAGTTTTACGGCTTAATAGAAAAAGAAGGTGGGCAGACCTGGTGAAAATCTTTGTAAGGTCATGTATGCCTCCCATGCCCAGTATTTGCCACGCACTCTCTTTTTTTTTTTTTTTTCCAGACAGGGTCCTGCTCTGTTGCCCAGGCTGGAGAGATCAAAGTAAAATTTTTTGATTTCTGGGGTGAGCCTTCATCCAGGTCAAAATATTCTGGAAGAAGGCTTGCCTGGCACCTGGAATTCCATACCCTCATGCTCTCCTTTTCACAGAACAGCATTTGTCAGATTTATTGACAGCATAGCAGTGGCATAATTAACATATAATCCAGTAGAGTTGAGCTTTTGACCTTGGCACTATTGACATTTGGGGCCAGCCAATACCTTGCTGTGGCCATCCTGTGCACAGTAGGATGTTTTCAGCATCCCTGGCCTCCACCTGCTAGATACCAAGAGCACCTCCACCCCCACAGAAGTTGTGTCAACCAGAATGTCTCCAGATATTGCCAGATGTCCCCTGGAGGGCAAAATCAACCCTGGTTGACCACCACTGCAATAGTATTATTTTTTATCAAATATATGGAACATAAAGATTGCTAAGGGATACAAAGTAGATTATTTTAGATATCCAGTCTTAAAGGAAACCACTACTATCATCACTGGCCAAAAAAAGAACAGTGCTAATAATTAGACATAAAGTAATAAATGAAAACTATCATTGCTTTGAAATATTCCCTGGAGGAAATTAAACATCTGTGTAAATTTTATCCTTTCACGTGTGAAGATGACTGGGATAGCAGGTGTGCTAAAAGACATTGTTCCAAAGCCTGTTCTGTGGTTTGCTGATGAGAATATTCTCTGGCTTGGGCTACAGCTGCCATGTGCAGTCTCTCTATTGACAGTCTTTCTCAACCACTCCCGAAAATCCCCACATTGTTTGAACTCGAGTTTTGTAATTACAGAGATGTGGTTCTCAGAGCCAAAAATGAAGCTGCCTGGCTGGAGCAGCAGGATATAGAATAGGCTCTTGGGACTGGTAGATTATAACTTTTGTGGTTTTAAGTACTCATAAATGTGGTGGAGAGGGGTTTTGGAGATGATCCACAACTCGTCAGAGGCCCTGCTATTTTTTCTACCCACAGCCATTGTAGAGAATCCAGGCCGAGTTTAAGAGTGCTGTAGAAATACACTGCTGCTACTGCTGTTTCTATTAATGTTTGATGCTGGGACTCTTGTGCTCCAACCACGTTTTCACCCAGCTGAGTTGCCTTCTATCATGCCTTTCCAGTGAGTAAGATCATCTAGATAGATTCTCCAAAAGAAATAACCCAGTGAGGGAGGGGCATCCAGCATGACCACAATGCTAGTTGTTGTGTGCGAATGGTAAACAGAATGAAATTATGTATGTGTGTGTTGGTCATTATATGCATGCAGACACATTCATATGCATACGTAGTATAAATTAATCTCCATAAATGCCTAAGGTGATGGCAGTGATTAGGGGCAGTTAAAAATGTTAAGCACAAATTGGAGCTGAGACACTGATCAGAGAAAAATTATCTGTAATACTGAGAAAGAGCCATCTGTCATGGCTAGAGGCTCAAGCAGAGAAGGGATAAGTGGAGAGGCCCCAGGAACAGATGGAGAGGCTTGAACCCCCACACAGAGCAGAGCGTCCAACAGCTGGGACTGATTAATCCAGACGGCCGACTATTATGTCATGTGTTGGATTACACTCAAGTGAGTGGCTAAAAGCTCCTGGCAAGTTCAGGCCAATATGAAGTCGCTTCACAGATGGTGTCCACCTTGGAATTCCACGAGGGATGAAGACACTGCTCAGTCCTGCCTCATTGTCCTCTGTGGAAAGAGCAAGAGGAATGAGGATAGGCCTTTCCCACCCCTTTATTCTTCTTTATTCTCAGGGTAAATGGAAATAGAGAAGGAGAGTAAGTGAGATTTTAAAGAAGCTTGTTGACCTGTGTCTTTGTTCTCTGCTTGCTCTCTAAATTACATGATAGAGGGAATGATAAGGAACTTTAATGTAGGAAGTTCAGTCCAGTAAATTGATCCCATAGCCCAACATGTGATAAAAAGTTTCTGAAGATTAACTTGATCTACTAATGCTTCTTAGTAATCCCACAAACACTTTAAACAACATTTCAGAAGCACAGGTAATCCCACAAGCATTTCAGCAACGTTTCAACTCAACACCTGTCCCCTCTCCAATGTTCCCTTCAAGTCAGAAACCTAACTTTGAGTACCCAACTCTACTGTCAATCAGTCACTGGGGCCTTATGGAATCAATGGAGTCTTGTAGATTCCATCTCCTTAGCATTGCTTGAAACCATCTTGGCTTCTCTATTCTCATTGTTGTTGCCTCAATTCTGACCTTCAGTAAGTCCTGCCTTGACTGTTACAATAGTTTCTTCTAAGCTATCTTCTGGTTTCTTTGCTCCAGTGCATTCTTTTCACAGGGTCAGAGCGATGGGGAAACTTCCTCTTTGCCCTCTGAAGCTTCTCTGAAAATCACTGACAAGAGACAGATTAGATTAATAGGAGAAAAGGCATACAAATTTATTTAAGATCATAGTTTTATGTGACATGGGAACCTTTAGAATGAAAACCCAAAGATACAGAGCAAACAGGCCATTTTTATGCTTAGGTGCAACAAAGTGTGGACAGCTGTGCAGAAATGTGATTGGACAAAAATGTTGTGATCTAAAGCTAATAGAGTGAGTAGGGAAACCCAACAAGGCCTGTCTGTCTAGATTCTTCTTGACCTCTCTGAGCAGCATTCCTTCCTTCTGCGTATGGGGCAGGACCCTCTCTGGAATGGGGGTTTTAGGACCTACAGCCAAACTAGTCAGGTCAGATCATTTCTGTATGGCCAGTTTTTACACAGAAAGGTGGGAGGGAAAGTTAGAGTAATGTTTTTAGGTTTTATGGCTGGCTTTGGGGAACAGGGTTTCTGGTTTCCAGAACCTGCCTTGGGGAAGGATTCTAGCTTCTATTGCTCCTCTGGGGAGAATGGGACTGAAAGACAGGAGGGCACGGGAAGGTCAGAGAACAACATCTGCTTCTAAGGCTGCTTCTGGAGCCTTTATTTTGGGGTATTGTTTTCTGAGTCCCCACAATAGCCTCCAGAATAGCCTTCTTAAAACTGAAATCTGTTCATATTATTTTCCTGCTTACCACTCTTGTATGGCTGCCCATTCTCAAAGGTTTTTAGACATACTTTTTGTCTTGACAGAATATAGATGAAATTCATCAGAGCAACACAATTCTATATATGTAGTCAGATTTTCATGAAACTAATTTTTTTTTTTCTGAGAAATAAAGTTCATCACAGTGAGTCAAGATGCCTCATTCCAAGCTATGGTGTAAATTTCATAGACTAAGAAATGTGTGAGTTTTCTTTTTGCTAAGTATGACACATCACCTCTCTCTCACAAAGGGATATATGTTGTTACCAGTGTAAACTCATTAGTTTTGATCAATGTTTTGTGAACTCAAAAGTATCTGAGACAGCTCTCAGTCAATTTAGAAAGTTTATTTTGTGAAGGTTAAGGACATGCCCATGACACAGCCTCAGGAGGTCCAGATTACGTGCACAAGGTGGTCGGGGTACAGCTTGCCTTTATACATTTTAGGAAGACACAATACATCAGTCAATACATGTAAGGTTTACATTGTTTCGATCTGGAAGGGTGGGGCAACTCGAAGCAGGGGTCAGGCTTCCAGGTCATAGGTAGATTTAAACATTTTCTGATTGGCAATTGGTTGAAAAAGTTATTATCAGTAGAAAGGATTATTTGGGTTATGATAAGTGGTTGTGGAGGCCAAGGTTTTATCATGCAGATGAAGCCTCCAGGTAGCAGGCTTCAGAGAAAATAGACTGTAAATGTGTTTTTATCAGACTTAAGGTCTGTGTTGATATTAATGCTGGAGGGGTATAATGAGGCTTATCCATCATGGCCTGAACTAGTTTTTCAGGTTAACTCTGGAATGCCCTTGGCCAAAAGGAGGGGTTCATTTAGATGGTTGAGGGGCTTTAGAATTTTATTTTTGGTTTACAGTATCATGGTTATATAAGGTGTTAATATTAGGAGATGCTGGGTAAAAGGCATACGGGAACCCTCTGTACTACCTTTGCAACTTTTCTGTAAATCTAAAATAATTTCAAAATGTTACTATTAACTATACTCTTGAGGTTATTTATGTCTATTTTATCTGAATAATGGGAATATCATCTAACGGTGTGCTAATACCTCTTTCCCCAACTCCACATTCAGTGATAGCTAGTTGGTGGTTTCACGTCAGACAATGTGGGAGTATTTACACCCTGGCAAGTGGTAAGTGCTATAAACATTTATCAGCATACTAAGGCAGCCAGATGTGACTTTCTCTGCCTGAATATGAAAAGGTGTCAATACATATGGGTTGCCAAAAGTGCAAGGGAGAAGATAAGACAGCCACTGTGAAAACAAGCTCCCCTCTTTCTCTGTAAAGGCTGCAAATCTGCTTACGAGTGTTTCAGAGTCACTGGGCAACCCAGGTCACAGGCATATGGCAGAGATCCCTGTGCTGCTCTGGGCCCCTAGGAGGGCAGGGTGTGGAGCCTATCATTTCAGATTCTGAAAACTGAGGGATGTGGGAAGAGACCGTGGAAGCCAAACAGGAATCTCCTTATAATTTTAGCCATGATGAGTATATTGAGAAACAATCAAAATACTTAAAATTTGGCATCAGGGGTCAGGGCCCATCAATTCTACATAGTAGCTACCAGCATAACATTTTCCATCATGGTTTTCTGTCCATTAAGCGTCATGTTATTATTCTGTGCCCAAATCATTCAATTTAGTATATGAAGAAAAAAGGAATACTTCCAGGGACCACACACCCAACAGAGTGGGATGTTGAAAAGATTCACCATCCAGATCTTTCATGGTGGAGGTGATCAGCATTGAGGGTACAGTTTGAAGTTTGATTTTTTCTTTTTTTTTTTCAGATGGAGTCTCACTCTGTTGCCCAGACTGCAGTGCAGTGGCATGATCTTGGCTCACTGCAACCTCTGCCTCCCGGGTTCAAGCGATTCTCCTGCTTGAGCCTCGTGAGTAGCTGGGACTGCAGGCCCACCAAGCCTGGCTAGTTTTTGTATTATTAGTAGAGACGGGGTTTCACCTTGTTGGCCAGGCTGGGCTCAAACTCCTGGCCTCAAGTGCTAGAGGGAATTTAGAATATTTTATTGTGTGTTTTTGGTTAGCATACCCAAGGGAGGGGGTGCCTTAGATATTCATGAGCCACAGCTGGGGATTTTAAGCAACCCTCATTGGTCATAAAGTCCAGAGAAAAGAAGGAGCCTCTCCCGTCCTTCAGGGCTTCTGGATGCCCTGCTAGACCTGCATTGTGTGTAAAAACCTTCTCAAGATTATCTGAGGATAGATGCTCACAGCATTTTACAAATAAACACAAAAGTATTTTTAGCAATTTTAATAAGCCCTGAATTTTTCTGGAAATCAACTACTGTATGAATCAAAAGTTTGTGTTTTGCTCTGTATGGAACTTTTAGCACAAGTCGTTCATTGTTCTGGAAAATCTGACACCACCAGTTCTCAATATAACACACCTGAATCTACTGGCATTTGTAATTATTTCATTCTTAGTTTTCCTACAACTATTTATTATTAAAGGGGAGCACTGTTCTGATAAGGCTGCAAATCACTGCCTTGAATTTCTGTAAATCACTGGAATCTATGCTGCTTGAAACCAATGTGTAGGGACCAAGGGAAAACTTCCCCCTTTGCCCTCTGAAGGTTTGCTGAAAAATCAACTGACAAAAAATAGGACAAAAGGCATACAAATTTATTAACATACATGAGAGTCCTACAAAATATGAGATCTCAAAGAAATAGCCAGATAATTAATTTATGCTTTTATACCATCTTGAGGTTACAGAATGAATGGGGACTTGGGAGACTGCAAAGCACGCTATGTTGGCAAAACAAGTTATAGGAGAAGGAGAAGAGGAGGCCTGGCTGGCAAAGTTGGTCTCGTTACATAGATAAGACCTCACAGGTAGCAGCTCTCAGAGAGAATAGATGGTAAATGTTTCTTTCAGATCTTTAAATGTGTCAGACTGTCAGTTCATCTTTCCTAGATCCAGACAAGGCAGAGCTAAGAGAAAGCCTGGCTGCATCAGTGCAGATTTTCTCTACAGATGCAAATCTCTCCCCACAAAAGACAGCTTTGCAGGGCTGCTTCTGTTTGCAGGCGCTCTGAACAGCCATCTCAAAATATGTCAAAGAAATATATTTTGGGGTGAAACATTTTGGTTTTCTTTAAACTCAACAATGAAATTTGTAATTTTTTTCACTTTACATTCAAGTTGTTGTTGCCTTTCCCAGGGACGCCAGAGGTCCTGGCTTTGCTTCAAGACAAGGCTTCACAACCTCAGAACTAATTAACATTTGGGGAAAATGTACAGTGGATATTGCTAAACCGCGTACAGTGCACAGGACAGTACCAGCCCCCACCCCAACATGGGGTATATCTGTGGTCTCTACCCACTAGATTCGAGCAGCAACCTCCCCACAAGTTGTGACAACCAATGTTAAACGTTATATGAATTAAATTTAATAGAGTTTAACTGAGTAAAGAACAATTCTAAAATCAGGCAGCCCACAGAATCACAATAGGTTCAGACTTGAAGGTCTGCCACATGGTTGGATAACATTTATGGACAGAAAAAGGAAAGTGACACACAGAAAACGTAAGTGAGGTACAGAAACTGCTGGATTGGTTTTATGGCACCGTGTTTGCCTTATTTGAACAGGGTTTGAACAGTTGGCTGCCCGTGATTGGCTGAAACTCTGTGATTGGTACGAGGGTAAGTTAGTCTGTTTACATATCAAGTTAGGTTACAGTTCAGTATGTACGGAGAAACCTTTAGGCCAAACTTGAAATATATAAGGAGGCAGATTTAGGCCAAACTTAATTTTAACACCAGAAATGTCTCTAGACATTGCCAAATGTCCCCTGGGGGGCAAAATCACCCCTAGTTGAGAACCTCTGATTTAAGGCAACTCTACTTTGGAATTCTTTTCAGAATGAGGAGAATTTGGGTCATGTTTCTCAAAGCACGATTTGCAAATCAGATCAAAAATATAGGATTCCCCCAAGGTACTGGCCAAAAGTGCAAATCAGAATCTGGGGTGTGTCATATGGTGGATCAGAGACGGGCACGATGGCTCTTGCCTGTAACCCCAGCACTTTGGGAGGCCAAGGCAGGCGGATCACTTGAGGTCAGGAGCTCAAGACCAGCCTGGCCAACACAGTGAAACCCTGTGTCTACTAAAAATACAAAAATTAGCGGGGCTTGGTGGTGCATGCCTGTAATCCCAGCTACTTGGGAGGCTGAGGCGGGAGAATCATTTGAACCCGGGAGGCAGAGGTTGCAGTGAGCTGACATCGTGCCACTGTACTCCAGCCTGGGTGACAGAGCAAGACTCCATCTCAGAACAACTAAAGTAAAATTAAAAAGATCCTGGCTTGATTGCAGCTCTACTTGTTAGTAACAGTGTGGCCCTAGCAATTTAACCTCACTGAACTTCATATTCCTTAGCAGCAAACTGAGAGTGAAAACGATGCTGCATCTCGAGGGATCTTTCGAGGATTAAATGAGATACTGTATGTGAGGAGCTCACAATAGTGCGGGTCTTATTGATCTTTGTAATACCTTGTTATCCTAACCCAAGCTGAGCACATACAGCAGGAACAAGGTCAGAGACCCTGGGAGCAGGGACTGAGGAGCCAGCCTTGGCTTCAAATGGGCAAAGGCTATTACCAGTTTTGTTGCAGAGTTAAACCATAAATTCCTTTCCAAGGTTAGTTGGAAAGGTTAGAAGCAAGATGGAGTTGGTTAGGTCTAATCTCTTTCACTGTCATAATTTCCTCAGTTGTAATTTTTGCAAAGACATTTTCAGCATATCAAGGCTTTAGGCTAGTATTATTCAATACAGTAGCCACAAAACAAATGTGGCTATTTGAATTTCAATATATATTAATATTAAATAAAATTAAAAATCAGTTTTTGAATCACACTAGCCACACTTCGAGTACATAACCAAATGTGGCTAGGGACTACTATACTGGATGGCACAGATACAGAACACGTCTGTCATCATAGAAAGTTCATAGCATGCTGAATTTTAAATAACCACAGAAGCCTAGCTCAGTGTTTCTGTCATTTTTACTAGGAACACATAAACTAAAATGAAGACATACATTAGGACTTTCTGGGGAAAAGCCACTAATGTTTTTTCACCTTAAATGGTGGTTTATTTTTTGTCACTTTGGGGAAGTTAAAAGTAAATATTTCCTATATCTGTTTTGACTTCTCATTAAGTTAATAACTAAGTCACAAAAAAGATACTCCTTTTTCCAACACTCTTTGTTGGTGCTCAGGCTGCCCAATCTGCTTTCAAAGAGAAATTATTTCCAAAATGCCCTACTCAGAGTTACTCAGTTTCGCTTAAATGTGGACTTCACCATATTTTTTTAATGACTATGAAATCTACCATAACATTAATCAGAGGGGAATTATTTTGATAATAACAGTTATTACACATGTAGGGTAACTATATATTATATATAGGGTTACTTCCTGACATTGCCATGGCATTTGTAAACTGTCATGGCACTGGTGGGAGTGTCTTTTAGCATACTAATACATTATAATTAGCATATAATGAGCAGTGAGGATGACCAGAAGTCACTTTCATTGCCATCTTGGTTTTGGTGGGTTTTGGCCAGCTTCTTTACCACATCCTGTTTTATCAGCAGGGTCTTTGTGACCTGTATCTTGTGCTGACCTCCTATCTCATCCTGTGACTTAGAATGCCTAATCTGCTGGGAATGCAGCTCAACAGGTCTTAGCCTTATTTTACCTAGCCCCTATTCAAGATGGAGTCACTCTGGTTCAAACACTTCTGACAAGGTACAAATAAAACAAGTAGGATTCATTTACTTTATGGAACTAGAGCCTTTTGGAGCTTCCTGGAGGAATCATGTCATCCTAAAATGTCAGACCTAAAAAAAATCTGAGAAAATACTTTATCTACATTTGTGGATGTAGAGACCAAGATTCATAGTGAAGGGACACAGCTGGTTAGTAGCAGAACCAGGACTAAGGGAGTGACGAGAATCTGTTTGACTTCAAATCGCTGGTACTTTCCTTTTCAAAACCTGGCCAGAATAGTGAATGTCGTTTTGCTGTAGGACTGACAATGGACCACCATGTCTGCAGTGTCTGTTCAGGTTCAACCATGTCATATAACATCCCCAGATAGTGGTTATCAAATTCCTGACACAACATAAAGCTACAAACATCCCTTTTCATTCACCAGCTCCCAGAGTCTTTGAAAACCTAGAAATTGGCCACTTTTGCCCTTCAAGACCTTCTGCTACTTTGTTCAAAGGAAGCAGAAGATCAAAGGAAAGTAGCCATGTGGAGGCTCATTGTTCAGGCCTCGGCTGGCTGGGTTTCCAAGGCCTCAAGGGAATTGGGGATCGCGGACCATGTCAACTTGATTAGACCTTCATCTAGCCTTTCAGGAAATAATTCTCTCATTTGGGAGAATAGAGGGTACCTTTCTCCCCATACTCAGTACATTATATCTGTTCCCTTCTTAATGCCTTTCTTTTTTCCTCTCTTCCATGACGCAGAAGTAACTGGATATTTATGAAGACAGCCTCCAAGACCTTTCATATTCTCAAAATTTGTGTATATCCCTGACACATAATACTTCAATTCCCTCAGTCTTAAAATCAGGCAACTAGTGCCTACATCACAGGACAGTTGCAGGATTAAATGCAATCCTTTATTAAGTGAGTTGGAGACTCTGGGTTTATTCATTTCCTAAGGGACTTTCTGCCACTAAAACACACACTAGCCAAATAGTGCTCCTCCTCCAAAATGGCAAATTACTTCAAGCAAAAGCCCTTCAGACTCAGCAGGGAAGAAGTAAAGAGTCAAATGTTACATCCACCAATACCAGGAGAATCCAGGGAAGTCTCTTTAGTGTCTTTTTCTTGTATTTCTTATATTACTGTTAGATTATGAATGAGAGGGGAAAAAAAAACTCCCAGATACTAAAGCATGCTGACTGGACCCAAATAATGACATTATGAGAACCTGTATTAGTTATCTATTGCCTTGCAGCAAATTGCCCAAAAATATCATGGCTCAAAATAATAAACATTTATTATCTCAGTTTCTTGGGGTCAGGAATTCAGGAGCAGCTTAGCTGGGTGGTTCTGGCACAAGGTCTCTCATGAGGTTGCAGTCAAGATGTTGGCTAGAGCAACAGTCATCTGAAGGCTCGACTGGAGTTGGTGGATCTTCTTCCAAGATGGGTTACTCACATGGTTGTTGGCAAGAAGTCTCAGTTCCCCCCCAAGGGGACCTTTTCATAGGGCTGCTTGAGTGTCTTCATGGCATGGCAGCTATGATCTAAGAGAGACAGCAAAGAGGAAGTTGCCATGCTGACACTATCTAGTCTCAGAAGCCACACACCACCACTGCTGCCATATTCTATTAGTTAGAAGTGAGTCACTAGTCTAGCCCATGCTCAAGTGGAAGAGAATGGGTCTCCACTCTTGAAGGGGAAAAGTTTCAAATAATTTGTTGACCTATTTTAAAGCTACCACAGGGCAACTGTCTGGGTGGTTCCTTCATCAGTTTTCTTGCAACACTTCATATCAGCTCTCTGTATCTGCCAAACCTCAATGATTATAAATGTATGAGTCTAGTCATGTATAAAAAGCTCTGAAAAATTGGGTAGAAGAAACTTCAAATAGTTTAATAAGCTTTGTATTGCATTTTCATTCCCCTTTGGTTGGATTTTCATTGGAATGTGGATTTCTATAAACTACATATTAAAACTCCCTTTATGGGTCATTGCTAATCTAAAACTTATGGTGATTTAGACAGGGATTGGATTATAAAATAACTTTGTCCATAAGAACAAATAAAAAAGTGTAAATGAGATCTGAGGAACAGCGTTTACATACTTTAATGAGGTCATTGCTTTCAGGCACTTTATGGGCAAACTTTCCATTTAATTAAATCACAGAGGCCAGATTTAAGCTGACACTTTAAAATGTTCATTAAAAAAATTATTCTTTTTGTACCCTGGACCTAAGGGAAAGATCATGAAGTGTATGCTATATGCACAACTATGTTCTGAGAACATAGTTGTTCCTTTAGGCTATTTTTCTTTGTTTGCGTTTTTCCCTAAATTCTATTGTAAAAAAAATTTAAGCCTGCAGAAAAATTGAAAGAATAACACAATAAACACTTGGTTATCCTCCACCTAGATTTGATCATTTTGACATTTTGCCAAATTTGCTAATTCTCTCTTTCTCCCTGCACAGACACACACACACACACAGAGAGAGACACAGATGCACAAAGCATATAAAAACATTGCCTTTTTGGAGGTGCTGACCCATTTGAAAGTAAGTTGCAAATAATACCATCACTCTTCACCCCTAAATATATCTCCCAAGGAAAGGGGACATTCTCCTATATAACCTTATACCGTTGTCATACTTAAGAAGATTAATAATAATCCCATTACATGGCCTTCACATGCAAATTTTCCAACTGACAAGTCAAAAAGACACAGAAGTCAGCTTAAGGGTGTTCCTACTGATGAAATTAGGAAAAATTTGAGCATCAAAATGAATAGTGACAATAAAGGAGTATAGTCCATTAAACAAAAGAAGGACCTGTGTGTCCATATTTATATAAATAAATGGTGGGGAGGCAAGGGGAAAAAACATTGTCTTTGTAATAGAAAACCACCTATGAAGTAGAAGGAACAATGGGATAAGAAAAATTATCATCATAATAATTGATTTAGGCAAGAATCATCAATGGATACTAAAATTAGTGGGTGGAAGCTTGAGGAGTATATTGTATTAGTTTCCAACTACTGCTGTGACAACTTACCACAAATTTTGTGGCTTAAAACAATGCAGATTTATTATTTCACAATTCTGTAGGTTACAAGTCCAATGCAAGTCTCCCCAGGCTGACGCCACCATGTTAGCAGGGCTGCATTCCTTTCTGAAGACTCTGGGGAAAAAGCCCTTTCCTTGCCATTTCCAACTTCTAGAGGTGTATTAATAGCGTATTTTTATGTTCTCTATTTTTAATGCTTTGATATCTTGGGGCCTTGCTGACCCTGGAGCTCTTCCAAGGACTAGCTAATCCCTAGAGATAGTAGAGGATTTGACTGCAAGTGTGCCTGTCTAATGCAAACCAACTAATCCAAAGCCCACACCCACAACCACCTCCTCTGTTGAGCTCTGACACTCTGGGCCACCACTACCCTGCCTTAATCACCCAGTCCAGGTACCAGACACGAGAGAGAGCCCTTACACCTCAGAGTCCACTGAAATTATTCAAACGAGTTGATCTAAACCTACTTACCCTGCCTCACCCATTTCTTCCAACGGAAACCACAATAAAGGCTCTTGGCCACGTTTTCACTTTGCACTCTCTGCCTCCTGACCAACTGATAAAGTTTGGATGTGTGTCCCTGCCCAAATCTCATATTGAAATGTAATCCCCAATGTTGGAGTGGGGGCCTGGTGGGAGGTGATTGGATCATGGGGGCAGTTAAACCATTAATGGTTTAGTGCCATCCACCTTGGTATTGTCCTCATGATAGTGAGTTCTTGTTAGGTCTGGTTGTTTAAAAGTGTGTAGCACCTCCTCCCTCACTCTCTTGCTCGTGCTCTGGCCATGTGACATGCCTGCTCCCCCTTTCCATCATGATTGTAAGTTTCCTGAGGCCTCCCCAGAAGCTGAGCAGATATAGCATTATGCTTCCTATAGTAGCCTGCAAAACTGTGAACTAATTAACTTTTCTTTACAAATTACCCAGCCTGATGTATTTCTCTTTTTTTTTTTTTTTTTTTTTTTTTTTTGAGATGGAGTTTCGCTCTTTCACCCAGCCTGGAGTGCAGTGGCACGATCTCGGCTCATCGCAACCTCTGTCTTCCAGTTTCAAGCAATTCTCCAGCCTCAGCCTCTGGAGTAGCTGGGATTACAGGTCCACGCCACTACCACTCGGCTAATTTTTGTATTTTTGGTAGAGATGGGGTTTCACCATGTTGGCTAGGCTCATCTCGAACTCCTGACCTTGTGATCCACCTGCCTCAGCCTCCCAAAGTGCTGGGATTACAGGCTTGAGCCACCACGCCCGGCCCCTGAGGTAGTTCTTTATAGCAGTGTGAGGACGAACTAAAACACCAAGCCCAGTGCTTCCTCATGTAGCCCCAATCATTTGGCACGTCCGCACTTGGGATCTGCGAGTATAACAAAGTATTTTTTCAATGGAAATAATCTCCTGGTCTGTTGGCCTCAGTGTATCTGAATAATAGTAAGATCCACATTTTAAAACAAAGGGCCACCCATGTTTCTTGGCTCATGATCCCTTCTGTCTTCACAGCCAGCAATGATGGGTCAAGTCCTTCTCACTTTGCATAATTCTGATTTTGCTTCTGCTTCTTTATAACTTCTTCTCTGACTCTGATTCATTTGTCTGCCTCTTGAACTTTTAAGGACCCTTGCGATTACCTTGGGCCCACCAGCATAATCTTCCTCTCAGCTGATTAGCAACCTTAATTCCATCTGTAACTTGTATTCCCCTTTGCCATGTAACATATTCACAGGTTCCAGGATTAGGACATGGCCATCTTTGGGAGGCCATTCTGCCTAGCGCCAGGAGTAAAAGGATATTTACAGAGTCTCAAAGTTTTTCCTCACAAGATGTTCATTAATTACAAAGGGGAAAATAGTAAGTAGCTTTATAGTAGAGAAATTTGTCATACAAGATCTTAATCAAGTGATCGAATTCAGCATCATCAGAAGTGGGACAAACTGACATAAATGTGACCCACAATATGATGCACTGAGAACACATGATTTCTGTGCTATTCCTGCCAAAAAACGCATGACCTGAGTCTAATCATGGGAAAATAGACAAACTCAAACTAAAGAACATTATACAGAGTGAGTAATCTATATTCACAATTAGTCATTGTTGTGAAAGGCTAAGAAGGACTAAGAAAGTATTTAGGATTAAATGAGATTATAGACACAGGACAACTGAATGCTTTATAAGATCTGAAATTTTCTTTTGCTGTAAAGGACATTATTGGGACAATTAGCAAAATTTGAAAAAGGTCTATAGATTAGATAACAGTATAGTGTCCATGGAAATTGCCTGATTTTAAATATTATTAGTGTGGTTGTGTAAGAGAATATCCTTATTTCTTAGAAATTATCACTGAAGGAAAGAAGCATCATGCCTGCAGTGGACTTCAAAATGGTTCAGGAAGAAATTAAATATATAAATGTACATATTGTGTGTGTGTGTGTGTGCATGTACATATGTGTGTGAGAGAGAAGGAAAGAGTAAATATGGTAAAATGTTAACACTTGGAAATTATGAGTGGAGTTTATATGGTCATTCTTTGTATTATTCTTGCAACTTTTCTGTAAGTAAAATTATATCAAAATAAAAGCTTTTGGGGTTTTTTTGTTTAGCGTTTTTGAGACAGGTCTCACTCTGTTGCCCAGACTGGAGTGCAGTGGTATGAACACGGCTCACAGCAACCTCTGCCTCCCCGGCTCAAGCAATTCTCATGCCTCAGCCTCCTGAGTAGCTGGGATTACAGGTCTATGCCACTACCACCCAGCTAATTTTTGAATTTTTAGTAGAGACGGGGTTTCACCATGTTGGCCAGGCTGGTCTCGAACTCCTGACCGCAAATGATCCACCTGCCTCGGCCTCCCAAAGTGCTGGGATTACAGGTGTGAATCACCATGCCAGGCCATATTTTTTCCAATTACCTAATATTTTGGATTTCATAGCTATTTTTTCAACTAGAATCTAATCATGGTTCATAGAAACATTTAGACAGTATATTCCTTTAGTTTCAATCCATAGCACTCCTCCCCACTTTCCCTTTCATGACATCAACTATCAAAAGAGTCCATTTGAACTGTCTTGTTCTACATAATGGATTTATCTGCATGTTTCCTTGTGGTGTCATTTAACTTACGCCTGGTAGTGTGAGCTATGTTTTCTTACTCCACCGTCACTACTGAAGAGTCATCTTACCATGGCAGACCAAGGTCTGCCAAACCCGTAACTACTTATGAGCAAGAAGGCATGCAAAACCATCACATTGTTCCATAGTACAGGGTTTGCCCACTCTCCCCCAGAACACACCGACTAGCACCTTATGTGAGAGGCTTACTCTGAAGTGAATACAAAGATATTCGGCCAACAGGACTGGATAGACTCAAGCGATAGTCAGGGGGTGTTGAGAAGAGGAGAGCCTTGGGACATTGTATCTCAAGACCTCAAGAACTATACATATTGTTTTAAACTGTTTGGCTGAGTGCAGTGGCTCATGCCTGTAATCCCAGCACTTTGGAAGGCTGAAACAGGCAGATCACTTCACGTCAGGAGTTGGAGATGAGCCTGGCCAACATGGTGAAACCCCATTTCTACTAAAAATATCAAAAAAATTTTTAAAAAGCCGAGCATGGTGGCGGGCACCTGTGGTCCCAGCTACTCAGGAGGCTGAGGTGGGAGAATCACTTGAACCAGGAGGCGGAGGTTGCAGTAAGAGGAGATCACGCCACTACACTCCAGCCTGGGCAACAGGGAGAGATTCCATCTCAAAAAAAAAAAAAAAAAAAAAAAAACGAAATTAAAAATTAAAAAATAAAAATAAAATGTTGGGTTTGGGTGCGGTGGTTCATGCCTGTAATCCCAGAACTTTGGGAGGTCGAGGCAGGCAGATCACCTGAGATCAGGAGTTTGAGACTGGCCCGGCCAACGTGGCGAAACCCCATCTCTACTAAAAGTACAAAAATTAGCCGGGCAGTAGTGGTGTGTGCCTGTAATCCCAGCTACTCGGGAGACTGAGGCATGAGAATTGCTTGAACCTGGGAGGCGGAGGTTGCAGTGAGCCAAGATCACATCACTGCACTCCAGCCTGGGCAACAGAGCAAGACTCCGTCTCAAAAACAAAAACTTAAAATAAATAAACTGTTAGACATAAAGAGTGGTGCATTTTGAACATTATCCCCAACCAATGGCTTTTCATGACCACCACTCATTTTGCCAATAAAATACTCTTCACATCATGCATGTCAACTAACAGACTACTAGATATAGGTTTAGTGAGGATTCTTCAAACTCTAAATAACTCCAGCGGTATTGAGTCCTGAATAGGCTCTTTCATCGACTATTGCTGGAGTGGATACATGCACACTCACTTATGTACACTTATCCAGCGTATACACATGTAAACACGTATACACTTCACCTCATTCTGAAAACAATCACCTCCCAGGGACTCATTTTGCCCAACAAACACACACTTGTTTGCTACAGGTCATTAAAAATAGCAAAGGCTGCTGGAGGTGTCCTTATGCTCACATTCCCTATGACTAAGAAAATGCCCACCTGAATCTAATCCTGAGAAAACTCAGACAAACCCGAATCAAGAGGCAGTCAATAAAATAACTGCCCTATAATCTTCAAAAGTGTCCAAGTCATGGAATTCAGAGTATGACTGAGGAACTGTTTCAGCTGAGGGAAATGGAAAAGATATGACAACCAAGTTCCTCATGTGACTCTGCACTGATCCTTTTGTGATAAATGGTGTTACTGGGATAGTTGTCAAAACTTCGCTGATGTCTGCAGATTGCAGGGTCTTCATGTATCAGTGCTAATTTCCTGACTTGGATGGTTGTATTGTGGTTGTGTAGGAAAATGTTCTTTTTTATAGGATTCAGGAGGGTTGGAGCATCAGATTGGGAACTGGTTCAGGGAAATGGTTCAGGGAAAAACAGTTCTGTATTCTTCTTTCAACTCTTCTGTAAGTTTGTGTTTGTTTCAAAATGAAATAAATTATTTATTTTTAAAAAAGATAATGCCAATTGTACATATTGAAGAGTGTTAGATAAGTGGGTGGCTTGAGATGTGTTAGTAGAAATTGAAGGAGTGTCTGAGGATCTTTCTCTCACAAATCCACCCTTGGCCTTGCCCCTGGTTGTTCTCTGGGAATCCCTCAGATACTTCACTTCTTCTCCATGAAATCTTACTCACATCTTCATCTCAAACCTAAGGGATTCAAGATGATTGTGGGGATGATGTGGTGATTTCCACAGACTCCTCAATTATCCTGTAGTTTTGCCATAAGCCACCCCACTCAAAGACAAATGTACATGGCTCTTCTTTGTGTTCCTAAGGAACTTCATTAGTTCACCCTCAACTAAGTCATGCTTACCTAAACATTCTAGGTGGCATGCTGTTTTCAAATGTAGGTTTATTATTATTCAGATATGGCGAGGCCAACAGATCTGATTGCCATTGAAAAGATGGTTGGTTACACTTCCGAAGAAGATGGAGATGCCATGCCATTCAGGACCATGTGGAGTGTAAGAGTTCAATAAAGGAAGTGGTTGAGGGTATGGGCTTTGGATTGGTTGGTTTGCATCTGAAAGACACACTTGCAGGTGAGCCCTTCACTATCTCTAGGAATTGACTAGCCCTGGGAGGGGCTGTCCCTCCAGGGTCAGCAAGGCTTGAAAATGTGAAAGCATCAGAAACACGGGACTAATACACAAACCCAGAGTAGATAGCTACCTTTGCTCTTCCAAAATGACTTACACATGTCTGGTGGCCTGAGGCCTCAGTTCTTCTCCACATGAACTTCTCCACAGGTCTTAAAATTTTCCCTTTCTGAACAAGAAATACATAAATGGAAATGGTCAAGCAAGATGGAAGACCTTGAGTGAAGTGCATACTGAGGTTTCAGCAACTCTTGTCACACCCTGCAGGTTTTGATAGACTAGAAAAATGACAAGACTCCAAGTCCTTGAAGAGGAGGAAAAGTGTGAAGAAAACAAAAAAAGGAGATTGATGTCTGCTTCACCATTTTGCCCAAGATTTGACCTGTCATGCACTGAAGGTACTTGAATGTTTATAATCCTAAATTGCTTATCTTAAAATTCCAATCTGTTCTATATCATTAGACAGGCTTTTTCCCCAATCAGTCTGGATTGCCAAGACTTCTCTATATAAGCCTCATGCTTTGTGATGAAGGATGCACTCATTCAATCCATAAGTATTTATTGAGCACTCACTATGTGCCAGGCACTGTAATCACAGTTAGGGATAAAATGGTGAAAAAACAAATATGGTTTCCTCCTCTATAAAGCTTACTTGACACTCTAACGGGGAAGCCAGAAAATCAAGTAACATGAAATAGATGTGAGACTGCAAGAGTGATACATGCTGCAAGTTACAGTAAGGAAATAAGAGTCAGGAGAAGAGGTAGTTTTTCAGAAGGAAGTTAGAAGGAGGGTGAATATCAGATGGTGTTACTGGTGGAGCATGTCCAGGTTCTTGGTGTTTTGAACAAAGAATTGGACAAAACACACAAAGCAAGGAAAGAATGAAGCAACAAAAGCAGAGATTTATTGAAAAGCAAACCACACTCCACAAGGTGGGAGCAGCCTGAGCAAGCAGCTCAAGAGCCCAGTTACAGAAATTTCTGGGGTTTAAATACCCTCTAGAGGTTTCCATTGGTTATTTGGTGTACACCCTATGTAAATGAAGAGACTAAAGTGAAGTTACAAAGTTATTTACTTGGAGTACATCGTATGTAAATGAAGAAGATGAAGTAAAGTTACAAAGTCATTGTATTAGTTCATTTTCAGGCTGCTGATAAAGACATACCTAAAACTGGGAACAAAAAGAGGTTTAATTGGACTTACAGTTCCACATGGCTGGGAGGCCTCAGAATCACGACGGGAGGTGAAAGCCCCTTCTTACATAGCAGTGGCAAGAGAAAAATGAAGAAGAAGCAAAAGCAGAAATCCCTAATAAACCCATCAGATCTCCTGAAACTTATTCACTATCCCAAGAATAGCATGGGAAAGACGAGCCCCCATGATTCAATTACCTCTCCCTGGGTCCCTCTCACAACACATGGGAATTCTGGAAGATACAACTCAAGTTGAGATTTGGGTGGGGGCACAGCCAAACCATATCAGTCATTTACTTATTGTATGCCCTATGTAAATGAAGAGGATATTTCCTGTCATAGCTGAAGTGTTTCCATTTGATTAAGTTCTAGGAAGTCCTTAGGTTCCCTGCCTTCAGGCCCTATTCTCCTGCCTCAGTGGTAGTCTCCAAAATAGTATAGCTAATTACTATGTTGAAGCTACCCAGGATGACAACATGTTTTGGGGTGGGAAGGAAGACTGTGGGTAAGGTGCAAAAGTCTTCCATCAATGATGGAGAGTTACCAGGAGGTCAGTAGGAGAGACAGAAGGCGGTACGGGGTGAAATGGCATGAGCTGGAAAGAGGTTTTTTTGTTTTTAATAAGAGTTCTAATAATACCACAGAGAATGTTCAGGAAGAGGCAATGAAGAATAAGGGAAAATACTAATCATGAAAAAAAATGAATGCAAACTTTATAATTTTCTAAAATGCCCATGGGCCTCCCCACGCCCCCATTGGAAAGTTAAGGCAGTGTAAAACTGATCTATGAAAGGACTTGGGGCTGTTCCACAGAGCATTCAGAAGCTTTTTGTTAATCATTTATTCCCCATCTCTGCCCTTCCTTCCTATGACCTCATGCTTTGTCTCTCCTCCCAATAAGCATGTTTCTGAATTATATGTTTTCCATTCCAGACTGACGTTCATAATTCGAGTGCCTTCTAATGCACAATTTGTTTCCCATTTCAGTCCACTTCTTTCAGCAAATAGATTTGCTTTCAGAAGAGCAGCCTTAAGGAACAGCTAGCATAATATATGGTCCATCAACCAGAGAGTGTATTTCTCAACAGCCCACTCATATTTCATAAATCACAGAGCAATCATTATAACTGATTTACTCAGAAAATTTCATTTTATTTTCAATCCAATTATTTTGATTGATAAAAGTAAGATGGTTAATGGTTCCTTTTCTTGGAACTTTTAAAACACAAGGTACATAATAACTAGCTTTCTAAACTAGTGAAATTCATGGTACATTGCATCTATGTTGTGAAAATCATCATTTATGAAGCTAAATTAGCCTCTCTCTACCCAGTGAGAGAAGGTGCTCAATTTGAAGAGCCTGTGGCAGAAATCTCAGCTGAAATAAATTTAGCCCCTCTCTCTCTTTCCCAGTGAATCTGCTATCTCTATCCAATGCAATGTCTGCAATTTAAAACATGTTCACAAGATCATTGGAATTTTCAAGGAAGCAAGTAACATATCAATGACTGGAGATGCCTGTTTAAACGTTCTCTCACCTTTATATCTTGCAGGAAGCTCTTGTTTGACCTTCTGAAAAAATTTTGAAGTATCTACGAGAATAGCTATTCTATGAAGCAGAGATTATAGTAGATATGGAGTTTAAGTTGCAGAAAAAGAAGACTGAATCATTAAATGGGACATCAGAAAGTAAAAGCCTTTCCTTTTATCTAGTTTGGAGGACTTAAAAAAATCAATAGGCAGAAATTTACATAATCCTTATTGGATTCCATGAGCTACAAATGTACTATTAGTACAGATGGATATGAAAGAAAGATTAGTTATGTTGTTATGTTTATGGATAGGTAAGAAGAGACACTCTTGCAAAATGGTAGATTGAAAAACCCACTGAATCTTCCTGGAAGTGTGTTGAAATCGGTTAAAGGGTTAATGACACAAATACGAGGATAATTTTGTAAGGGCATGATAAGGGGGGCAAACAGCCTAATGGTGAGAAAAAGAAATAGCGCATCATGCAAGGTTATCGACACTGTTCTCAGTAACCTCTTGCATCCCTGCTGAACCAGAAACTAGTAGGGTTATGTCAATAATTTCCCATTGTGAAGGGAAGAAGTGACCATTGATTTGTGCCTTGTCACTCAGGTTAACTGCTTAAGAACTTTGTTCACCCAGGAGTGCATAAATGAATGCCATGTGCTACCAAAATAAAAAAAGTAATAAAGGATTAAATAAGGCCGTGGAAAAATGAAGCAAACTGTCACCTGGCAGTGTCTCAAGCCTGCAAACTTGATATCCCCAACTGCATTCCAAAAGTAGGGTTCAGAGACCACAAGTACTACAGGCATGGATGAGTTAATATTTATATCTAAGAAGAAAGGATTAGCATATACCTTCCAAAGAATGTTTGAGCAAATTCATGCAGCTGCCTTGGGCATTCGCAGTTGATTGAAATGACTCAGGGGTCAGGTTTTGGTGGCCAGACCCGCTCCACCTTTACTGGAATGTATGAGTCATGTGTTAGTCGGCTGGGTGAGAAGACCACACTGGCTTCGTGCATTCTTATATTTCTCACAATCCAGACACAGCAACCACATGGCCAGATTCCAACAAGACTAAGAGTCAGATAAGGAGGGAAAGTTATTGAAATGAACCAGAGAAGAGAAAACCTAAATGTGTTTTAAACTTCTAAAGTGAAAGCTGAATAAAACAATTTTCTACCACAGGACTTCTATAAGACCAGTAACTTCTATGTTCCCCAAAAAGTATTTATGGAACTATTTGAGTGGTTTTACATCTTGATTATTCTTCCACTTAAGTATCGTCTTTAAATGACCTGCCTAGGTGCGTGTCCAGAGTGGAAATAGCAAAAGTTAGATGTCTTAAAGTCCAAGCTCTACAAGTCCTAGCTATGTGACTATGTTGGTTACGATTAGACCAATTGAATTTGGTCTAATCATAACCTCTGGGTCTTTTAATAAACTCTGATAGCCTCCAGGGATTATTAAAAAGTCCAGAGGTGAGGCTAGGCATGGTGGCTCACGCCTGTAATCCCAAGACTTTGGAAGGCTGAGGCAGGCGGATTACTTGAGGCCAGAGTTCGAGACCAGCCTGGCCAACATGGTGAAACCCCGTCTCTACTAAAAATACAAAAAAAAAAAAAATTATCCGGGCATGGTGGCACACACTTGTAATCCCAGCTACTCGGGAGGCTGAGGCAGGGGAATTACTTGAACCTTGGAGGCAGAGGTTGTGGTGAGCCAAGACCATGCCACTGCACTCCAGCCTCCTGGGCGACAGAACGAGACTCAGTCTCCAAAAAAAAAAAAAGTCCAGAGGTGGTCAGTCCAGGCCGATGTAGTACCTTAACAAAGTCACTGGGTAGTCAGAGTCCTTCTATCTGCTTCACCATTCTCATACATACATGGTTTGCATCCTCATTGTCACAGTGTGGCTACTCTGGCTGCCATTCCAGGGAACAGGAAGGTAAAAGGGGTAAGGCAAAAAGAGGCATGTCCTATTCATTTTTAAGGAGGCTTTCTGAAAGTGACATCCAGTAGCTTTCAGATTGGACAGAATTCAGTTATAATGCTATGCTTAGCTGGGAAATACACTCTTTCAGTTAGGCTGCCACCCTGAAAAATATCAGGACTCATTGACTAAAGATGTAAGGAAAAGTGAATATTAGGTAGGCAACAAGCAGTCTCAGTCAGAGTGACATTAAAGTCACTAACATCTTTGAGTCTATTGTCTATTCATTTATAAAATGGATGTAAAATTTATAAAATGGATAGGCAATGCCTACTTGACATGATTGGTGAGGTGAAAAACACTACACAAACATTAGCTGATAACAGCCCCCAAAACCTAGCTTAGAATGATAGGTATCCAAGTGCACATTCAGCATTACCCTAATTTCTGGAAAAATCAAGTCCCTAGTCAGATAGAGTTCAGAGACTCAGTTTTGCTTCACTACCTCATCCCAGTCCTACTACCTGGACATCTTCTCTTTTCCTTCCTTACAAATAATTTGAAGAAATAGCTCTCTTTCTTCATTGTCTTCCTAGTTCTCTAGTGTCTCCATGACTGGGCCCAGACTTGCTCTTCCCACTCTATATTTCCATCAACCTTTAAAACTTGAGGATCTCTCATTTTTTATACAAATCCTTTCGGTGTTTTTTAAAAACTCACAAGTCTTCATAGGATCATTACTTTCTCATTTCACCTGTATTTTGTTGCATTTCCTAGGAAACTGGACACAAGAACTTAGTAGACATGTGCAATGTAATGTGTATTACTATGTAGGGGTGATTGCATTGGTCCCTACTTAGAAATGTGGTAATGACAACTAGTGTGCTTTATTCACCACCATTATTTCCACCTGGTGTTTGTTTGTTTGTTTGTTTATTTATTTATTTATTTATTTATTTATTTATTTATTTATTTTAGAGACGAGGTCTCACTGTGTTGGCCAGGTTGGTCTTGAACTCCTGGCCTCAAGCAACCCTCCTGCCTCAGCCTCCCAAAGTGCTGGGATTACAGGTGTGAGCCACCAAGCCTGGCCATCCACCTGGTGCTCTCATAAGCTTCAATCTGCATATTTTAAAAGGCATTTAGCATTTAAATTATTTAATATTCTGTAAGATACACTCTTCAGGCCTCTCATGTAGTGCTAAGAATAAGTTAACATTTTAGAGATGTGAAAATTTTAGTTTCAGTGATTAAGTGAATTGTTTCTGAATTTAAGTAGCTCATCCAAGACTTTCTACACTATAAGCAGTAGTGCTAAGATCTACATCCACCATCCGTTTCCAAGCTCAGGCACTTTTTTACCAGAATAAAAATGCCCAATTTCTACTTAAGTCAATGCAAACCACACTGCTCTATTTTATGATGCACTGAGAAAATTTAAGGTTTAAAACTTAGAAGTCTAAAATATGCTTCTATCATGATAAACTATACTATTAGCACTCATGATTTCAAACAGTAAAATAAAAGGTGGTGGTGAGATAAAAATCCATGCTAGTCATTTATTTATAAGGCTTTATCCTACAGTAGTCTGTTCGATAGACAGGTCAATCAGTCTTGACTATAATGAAAAATCTTGCTTGTCTTAAGAATAGGTATGTAGCCCAGACCAGGTTTTCCTTAAAAATTATCTTCCTGTAGGTAGCTTTATAAGAATAGAGACATTTTAAATTTTAGAAGATTTTGGAATGTCTGGTGAAATTTCAAGCCACCAAGGTTAAAGTAATTGTTTTATAAAACAATGCCTTTGCAAGTCGGCATCTAAAATTGGTATATTGATGAGGGAAGGAAGGTTCTAATCTAATGCAGAGGCTGCTGAAGAGTCAGCATAGAGAACTGACTTCAACAATGCCTGAAGCTAAATGTATTGATTGAAAAGGTCAGCATATTAGCAGGAGCGTCCATTAACCCAAAATATTGAGCATAACCAAGGAAACTAAGGGGAAAATGGAAAGCTCTTAACCAATGAAATGGCTTTTGCCTTCCTGAAATGACACCTGACTATCTATGTCTCCATCCCTGGAGCATTTTCACCAGAGCCCTAGGATTCTGAACTAGGGTGGCTATCACTGCATGAAAAATGAGAAGTCCATTATGGAACACAGCTAAAATGCGGAAGGCTTGTTGAAGACTCACTAGCATGAAAAAATAAATGAATCACTTGGTCATAACAATAATGAATAGACTTTATAGCTAAGAGCATAAGAAACTACAGATAATGACCACCAAGCAAAGTTAATATTATACATAAAATATGTAGTGTCTTACATTTTAACCAAACATAGCCAGATGCATGACAGGATGCAAGAGCTACCTGTGGGAAACAATTCATAGCCACACAATCCTCACCAGGATAATTACATTCAACTGTCAAAGGCTATGGCTTTTGGCCTTTCCTGGGTCTTTGTGATTTTATACAGACATAAGAAACTGACAAGACACTACTGGAAGCAAACCATAGTTTTGCTAATCTAAGGCTAAAACAGGTTGCCCTCCATTGCTTCTACCTCACTGAGGCCCCAAAGACCTTGATCTCTGGGATCCAATGTTTACTGGGATTTACCACTGATGTAGCCAAACATATGGAATTTGGAATCACGGCTTACCTATTGGTCTAAACGGAAAGATAAGCCAGATGCTGTGGCTCATGCCTGTAATCCCAGCACTTTGGGAGGCTTAGAAGGGTGGATCACTTGAGATCAGGAGTTTGAGACCAGCCTGGTCAACATGATGAAACCCCGTCTCTACTAAAAATACAAAAATTAGCCAGGTGTGGTGGTGCGTGCCAGTAATTCCTGCTACTTGGGAGGCGGAGGCAGGAGAATCACTTGAACCTGGGAGGCAGAGGTTGCAGTGAGCTGAGATTGCACCACTGCACTCCAGCCTGGGTGACAGAGCGAGACTTCATCTCAATAAAGATGTCATTTATTGAGACATCATCTCAAATAAATAAATAAGAAGATAAGAGGTTTCTAAGAGATAACATGAGAAGTCCCCTGTTATGATACCTAACAAAGAGTAGCTGGTGCCCAGTAAATATTAAATATTCCCTTTTTTCTTTTCTCTTCCTCAGCTCAGAGAGGAAGAAAGGACCATGTGAGAGAAGAAGGGAGCAGCCTTTCATCCATAGGAGAAGTTTGTCTATGACAAAGCCACTAGCTCCATGTGGCCGCTGAGCACTCAAAATGTGGCCAGTCTGAATTGAAATGTAAGTATAAACTCCACAGTGGCTTTTTGAGCACTTTGTATGAGAAAAAAGAATACCAAATATCTCCTTAGTGATTGTTACATTGATTATATGTTGAACGGATAACATTGTGGATATATTGGATTAAACAAAATATAGTATTAAAATAAAATAAAAACATAAAATAAAATCAATTTCACCTATTTCTTTTTACCTTTTTAATGTGGGTCCTAGGAAATTTAAAGTGGCACACATGGCTCACATTTGCACATCTACCTTTAGTGGACAAAGTTGAGGCAGGTGTTAGGTTTTCGCAAGTGCTCAAAAGGAAGGCAGAACTAAGTGAGTCCACTGTGAGAGGCAGGGAGGCCCTCTGATATATGAGATGAATGCCTTCAGGTTTGCCCCAAACACACAGGAATCAACTCTGTAGAGTCAAAGAAAAATCTCTTTGCCTCTTGGGGCATGTAGGATGAGGGATGAGCTGGCAAGGGGAAATGGGTACAGGTCGACTCAATGGAACTGCCTTTCCACACATCTTGCTTCTCCTTTAGATCCTTGTGACTTTGGGTGTCACCTTCTTTCATTAGAGAGCCACAATAACCCAGGCTCATGCCACTCACTTTAAAGGAATTGAGACAGCCAAGTAAAAAGGGCTCCCCGAGAATCCCTAGCCAGCCTTTGCATTGGGAGAGGTGCGCACTAGGGTGGAGCCTTGGAAAGTTCAAGCCATTTGCGGGGGCAAGAGCGTGGCTTCTCCTGTTCCTGGGTGGTAACCTGGGATTCAAGCAGTGAAGCAGGAAACCTGCTAGCAGGATTCTCACTTTGCTGAGAGTCCCTGTTTCCCATTTTTTTCCTTTCTGCCCAATAAATTCCATTTTTTTTTTCACCCTTCTATGTGTCTGCGAGCCTAATCTTTCCTGGTCTGTGACAAGAACCCAGATTTTCCTACAACAGAACGAGCCAATCAGACATTGATTTACCACCACTCCCAGGGCCTTCTTGTCTTTTGTTTCCCCTTCTTGAATTACTCTGTCCCCTGTTCCTCTTAAATCTGTTTCTCTCAGATGACATCCAAGAACATATGCTCAGGTGTCCCAAAGTTCCCTATGGGAATTACTAAATTTTGTTCATCCTAAATTCATCATAAAAATATAATAACAGGAGGGAGGGGCCAAGATGACTGAATAGGAACAGTTCCAGTCTGCAGCTCCCAGCAAGACAAACACAGAAGGCAGGTGATTTCTGAATTTCCAACTGAGATACCCAGTTCATCTCATTGGGACTGGTTAGGCAGTGGATCCAACCCACGGAGGGTGAGCAGAAGCAGGGTGGGGAGTTGCTTCACCCAGGAAGTGCAAGGAGCCAGGGACCTCCCTACCCAAGCCAAGGAAAGCCATGAGGGACTATACTGCCCAGTTGGGTTACTACATTTTTCCCACAGTTTTTGCAGTCTGCAAGTCAGGAGGTTCCCTTGTGTCCCAACACTACCAGGGCTCTGGGTTTCAAGCACAAAACTGGGCAGCTGTTTGGGTAGACACTGAGATAGCTGCAGAAGTATTTTTTCATACCCCAGTGGCGCCTGGAACCCCAGCAAGACAACCATTCACTCTCCTGGAAAGTGGGCTGAAGCCAGGGATCCAAGTGGTCTCACTCAGCAGGTCTCACTCCCATGGAGGCCAGCAAGCTAAGAACCACCGGCTTGAAATTCTAGCTGCCAGCACAGCAGTCTGAAGTTGGCCTAGGATGATTGAGCTTGGTGGGGGAAGGGGCATCCTCCATTACTGAGGCTTCAGTAGGAGGCTTTCCCCGACAGTGCTAAGGAGGCTGCGAGGTCTGGGGTGGACATGGCAAAGTGGCTGTGGTCAGACTGCTTCTCTAGATTCCTCCTCACTGGGCAGGGCATCTCTGAGGGGAAAGGAACAGCCCCAGTCAGGGGCTTACAGACAAAACCCCCATCTCCCTCGGAAGAGCACTTGGGGGAAGGGGCGGCTGTGGGTACAGCTTCAGCAGATTTAATCATTCCTGCCTGCTGGCTCTGAAGAGAGTAGTTAATCCTGACAAGAGGAATTCTGCCAGCACAGTGCACCAACTCTGCTAAGGGACTGACTTCCTCCTTAAGTGGGTCCCTGGCCCCCTGGCCTCCTGACTAGGAGAAACCTCCCAACAGGAGTCAACAGACATCTCATACAGGAGAGCTCTGGCTGGCATCAGGCCAGTGCCACTCTGGGACGAAGCTTCCAGAGGAAGGAGCAGGCAGCAATCTTTGCTGTTCTGCAGCCTCCACTGATGATACCCAGGTGAACAGGGTCTGGAGTGGACCTCCAGCAAACTGCAGCAGACCTGCAGAAGAGGGGCCTGTTAGGAGAAAAACTAACAAACAGGAAGCAACAACATCAACATAAAGGACCCCCACACAAAATCCCATCTAAAGTTCACCAGCCTCAAAGATCAAAGGTAGATAAATCCACAAAGATGAGGAAAAACAAGTGTAAAAATGTTGAAAATTCCAAAAACCAGAATGCTGCTTCTCCTCCCAAATGGTCGCAATTCCTCTCTAGCAAGGGCACAAAACTGGACAGAGAATGAGACTGAAGAATTGACAGAAGCAGGCTGCAGAAGGTGGGTAATAACAAACTCCTCTGAGCTAAAGGAGCATGTTCTAACCCAATGCAAGGAAGCTATGAACCTTCATAAAAGGCTACCGGAACTGCTAACTAGAATAGCCAGTTTAGAGAGGAACATAAATGACCTGATGGAGCTAAAAAACACAGCATGAGAACTTCATGAAGCATACACAAGTATCAATAGCTGAATCAATCAAGCCAAAGAAAGGATATCAGAGATTGAAGATCAACTTACTGAAATAAGGTGTGAAGACAAGATTAGAGAAAAAATAATGAAAAGAAATGAACAAAGCCTCCAAGAAATATGGGACTGTGTGAAAAGATCAAACCTATGATTGATCGGTGTCCCTGAAAGTGACGAGGAGAATGGAACCAAGTTGGAAAACACTCTTCAGGATATTATCCAGGAGAATTTCCCCAACCTAGCAAGACAGGCCAACATTCAAATTCAGAAATACAGAGAACACCAAGATACTCCTCAAGAAGTACAACCACAAGACACATGATCATCAGATTCTCCAAGGTTAAAACAAAGGAAAAAATGTTAAGGGCAGCCAGAGAGAAAAGTCAGGTTACCCACAAAGGGAAGCCCATCAGAACAACAGCAGATCACTCTGCAGAAACCCTGCAAGCCAAAAGAGAGTGGGGGCCAATATTCAGCATTCTTAAAGAATTTTCAACCCAGAGTTTCATATCCAGCCAAACTAAGCTTCATAAGTGAAGGAGAAATAAAATCTTTTCCAGACAAGCAAATGCTGAGGGATTTTGTCACCACTAGGCCCGCCTTACAAGAGCTTCTGAAGAAAGCACTAAATATGGAGAGGAAAAAGTGGTACCAGCCAATGCAAAAACACACCAAAATATAAAGACCAATGACACTATGAATAAACTGCATCAACTAATGTGTAAAATAACCAGCTAGCATCATGATGACAGGATCAAATTCACACATAAGAATATTAACCTTAAATGTAAATGGTCCAGAAGCCCCAATTAAAAGACATAGATGGCAAATTGGATAGAGTCAAGACCCACTGGTGTGCTGCACTCAGGAGACCCATCTAACATGCAAAGACACACATAGGCTCAAAATAAAGGGATGGAGGAATATTTACCAAGCAAATGGAAAGCAAAAAAAAAAAAAGCCAGGGGTTGCAAACCTAGTCTCTGATAAAAACAGACTTTAAACCAACAAAGGTCAAAAGAGACAAAGAAGCGCACTACATAATGGTAAAGGGATCAACGCAACAAGAAGAGCTAAGTATCCTAAATATATATACACCCAACACAGGAGCACCCAGATTCATAAAACAACTTTGTAGAGACCTACAAAAAGATTTAGACTCCCACACAATAATAGTAGGAGACTTTAACACCCCACTGTCAATATTAGACAGATTAACAGGGCAGAAAATTAACAAGGATATCCAGGACTTGAACTCAAGCTCTGCACCAAGCAGACCTAATAGACATCTATAGAACTCTCCACCCCAAATCAACAGAATATACATTCTTCTCAGTGCCACATATCACATATTCTAAAATTGGTCACATAATTGGAAGTAACACACTCCTCAGCAAATGCAAAAGAATGGAAATTATAACAAACAGTCTGTCAGACCACAGTGCCATCAAATTAGAACTCAGGATTAAGAAACTCACTCAAAACTGCAGAACTACATGGAAACTGAACAACCTGCTACTGACTGACTACTGGGTAAATAACGAAATTCAGGCAGAAATAAACAAGTTCTTTGAAACCAATGAGAACAAAGAGACAATGTACCAGAATCTCTGGGACACATCTAAAGCAGTGTTAAGAGGGAAATTTATAGCACTAAATGCCCACAACAGAAAGCTAGAAAGATCTAAAATCAATACCTTAACATCACAGTTTAAAGGACTAGAGAAGCAACAGCAAACAAATTCAAAAGGTAGCAGAAGACAAGAAATAACTAAAATCAGAGCAGAACTGAACAAGATAGAGACACAAAAAACTGTTCAAAAAATCAATGAATCCAGGAGCTGGTTTTTTTTAAAAGATTAACAAAATAGATGGACCACTAGCTAGCCCAGAAAAGAAGAAAAGAAAAGAATCAAATAGACACAATAAAAAATGATAAAGGGAATCTTACCACTGATACCACAGAAATACAAACGACCATCAGATAATACTATAAACACCTCTATGCAAATAAACTAGAAAATCTAGAAGAAATGGATAAATTCCTGGACACATACACCCTCCCAAGACTAAACCAGGAAGAAGTCAAATCCCCGAATAGACCAATAACAAGTTCTGAGATTGAGGCAGTAATTAATAGCCTACCAACCAAAAAAAGCCCAGGACCAGATGGATTCACGTTTGAATTCTACCAGAGGTACAAGGAGGAGCTGGTACCATTCCTTCTGAAACTATTCCAAGCAATAGAAAAAGAGAGACTTCTCCCTAACTCCTTTTATGAGGCCAGCATCATCCTGATACAAAACCTGGCAGAGACACAACAAAAAAAGAAAATTTCAGGCCAGTATCCCTGATGAACATTGATGTGAAAATCCTCAATAAAATACTGGCAAACTGAATCCAGCAGCACATCAAAAAGCTTATCCACCATGATCAAGTTAGCTTCATCCATGGCTGGTTCAATATATGCAAATCAATAAACGCAATCCATCACATAAACAGAACCAATGACAAAAACCACATGATTATCTCAATAGATGCAGAAAAGGCCTTCAATAAAATTCAACATCCCTTTATACTAAAAACTCTCAATAAACTAGGTATTGATGGAACATATCTCAAAATAATAAGAGCTATTTATGACAAACCCATAGTCAATATTATACTGAATGGGCAAAAGCTGGAAGCATTTTCTTTGAAAACCAGCACAAGACAAGGATGCTCTCTCTCACCACTCCTATTCAACATAGTATTGGAAGTTCTGGCCAGGGCAATCAGGCAAGAGAAAGAAATAAAAGTGTTCAAATTGGAAGCGAGGAAGTCAAATTGTCTCTGTTTGCAGACCACATGATTGTATATTTAGAAAACCCCATCGTCTCAGCCCCAAAACTCCTTAAGCCGATACAAGGAACTTAAACAAATTTATAGGAAAAAAACAACCCCATCAAAAAGGGGGTGAAGGATATGAACAGGCACTTCTCAAAAGAAGACATTTTTGTGGCCAACAAACATATGAAAAAAAAAACTCATCATCACTGGTCACTAGAGAAATGTAAATCAAAACCACAGTTAGATACCATCTTATGCCAGTTAAAATGGCGATTATTAAAAAGTCAGGAAACAACAGATGCTGGAGAGGCTGTGGAGAAATAGAAATGCTTTTACACTGTTTGGTGGGAGTGTAAATTAGTTCAACCATTGTGGAAGACAGTGTGGGGATTCCTCAAGGATCTAGAACCAGAAATACCATTTGACCTAGCAATCCCTTTACTGGGTATATACCCAAAGGATTATAAATCATTCTACTATAAAGACTCATGCACACGTATGCTTATTGCAGTACTATTTAGAATAGCAAAGACTTGGAACCAACTCAAATGCCCATCAATGATAGACTGGACAAAGAAAATGTGGCACATATACACCATGGAATACTATGCAGCCATAAAAAAGATGAGTTAATGTCCTTTGCAGGGACATGGATGAAGCTGGAAGCCATCATTCTCAGCAAACTACCACAAGAACAGAAAACCAAACACTGCATGTTCTCACTCATAAGTAGGAGTTAAACAATAAGAACACATGGACACAGGGAGGGGATCATCACATACTGGGACCTGTTGGGGGGTGGGGCGCAGGGGGAGGAAGAGCATTAGGACAAATAACTAATGCATTCGGGGCTTAAAACCTAGATGACGGGTTGATAGGTACAGCAAACCACCATGGCACGTGTATACCTATGTAACAAACCTGCACGTTCTGCACATGTATCCCAGAACTTAAAGTAAAAAAAAAAAAGAAGAATTGCAAAAAAAGAAAAATGCATCTAGGATAGAACATTATTTTTTTCCTATTTTGTATTAATTTATAATGCTTAACTAAAAATTCTTTTTAAAATGTTAAAAAATATATAATAACATAGCATATTCTAGATTGCCTGGTCAACCATCATGCAACCACATACTGCTATTCAAATTCAAGTTGCACATTTGCATTTCTCTTAATCATTGCATTGGTGCCAAGTGATCTGCCTGTGTGACATGTTTGACTTTTAACACACGATTTCTCAAACTTGGGTTAGCACAAACATCTGCAGACATAACATTGGAATCTACAAGTCCTCAAAATTCCACTCTTCCTCATTCGTCCTCTCAGCCCTTGAGTGTTTTGTACTAGTTTATGGGATCTCTGCAGAAAAGTTCGAATGTCTAATTAATGCCTATCAACCTAATCTCTCATATAAAGATGTTCATTTTCTTGACTGACAGACACAGTGTCTTCAGTGGGTTTTTCCTTTCATTCACTGTACTACATTTAGTATGTAATAAATTTTGAAAGATCATCGTGGCCAGGCTTGAAGAATTGGTCATAGGGGTTGGGGATGCCACAAAAGAAGGACTAGTGAAACAGTGAAGGGTATATTGTTCTCATCTGCTCAGAAGGAAAGGGATAGAATGAGAGGGATTGATGACGTCCTGTCATATCGATAACTGACATAGAAAGTGCTGTGATGGGAGAAAGAATATAGATTTTGGAGTCACATGGACAGCCACGTGACTTGGCAAAATAGTTGGCTTTTTCAAGTCTCAATTTCTTCATCTAAATAATGCAAATAAAAATACTAATACATCTTCAGCAAATGGCACCACACAAAGTGGATGTACGTATTTTTAAAAATAAGAACTTTGACTCTTACCTCACATCACATGCAAAAAATTAATTCAAGATGAATCATAGACCTAAATATAAATGCTAAAATTATAAAGCTTCTAAAATAAAGGCAGGAGAATATCTTTGTAACCATGCAGGAAGTAAAGATCTCTTAGAGAGGGCACAGAAAGCTCTAGCCATGAGAGGAAAAATTGATAAATTAGACTTTATTAAAGTTAAAAACTGCTTTTCAACAGACCCTACTAAGACAATGAAAAGACAAGCCACATACTGGGTGAAATATTTGCAACATATAAAACTGGAAAGGGACTTACATGTTAAAAATATAAAGAATTCGGCCGGGCGTGGTGGCTCACGCCTGTAATCCCAGCACTTTGGGAGGCCGAGGCAGGTGGGCAGATCACGAGGTCAGGAGTTCGAGACCAGCCTGGCCAACATGGTGAAACCCCGTCTCTACTAAAACTACAAAAATTAGCCGAGCATGGTGGCGGGTGCCTGTAATCCCAGCTACTTGGGAGGCTGAGACAGGAGAATCGCTTAAACCTGGGAGGCAGAGGTTGCAGTGAGCCGAGATCGTGCCATTGCACTCTAGCCTGGGCAACAAGAGCAAAACTCCGCCTCAAAAAAAATATACATATAAAGAATTCATATAATTTAACAATAAAAAGTAGCTTAATAAAAAATGGGGGCGACTTGGACAGACATTCATGAAAGAACCGTGACTAATAAACATATCTTTTAAAAAGATGCTCAACAGTTTTAAGCATCAGGGAAAATGCAAGTTAAAACCACAATGAGATGGCACTACACACCCACTAAGATGACTAAAATTAAAGAGTCAGACATTATCAGCTGTTAGCAAGGATGTGGAACAAACGGAACTCTCAAATTGCTGGAAGGAGTTTAAAGTGATACAACCGTTTTGTGGAACCCTTTGGCAGTTTCTTAAACGGTTAAACATATACCTACCCTATGACCCGGTAATTCCATCTATAAGTATTTATCCAAGATAAATGAGAACATATGTGCACAACAAGTCTTGTAGAAAAATATTTGTAGCAGCTTTATTTATAATAGCTAAAAATAAGAAATAGCTCAAATGTCCATCAAGAGAATGGATAAACTGTGGTATATTCTTCCAATGGCTTACTATTAAGCAATAAAAAACGAACAAATTATGGATACATATAACAACATGGACAAATTTTAAAACCTGCTCAGCAAAAAAAAAAGAAAAAGAAAAAGACAAATACAAAAGAATTTATAATCTATGATTCTGAAACTACCTTTATAAAAATTGTAACAGTGAGAAAATCATGACTGAAAAAGATCTGACCTAACCAACTCCATCTTGCTTCTAACCTCCAAGCTGTTCTTGTTCATTCCTGGACATAGGCCAAACTAACTTTGGGAGGAGCTTAGTTTATAGTTTAACTTTGAAATAAAGATGATAACAACCCTATTCTTGCCTGGGAACCAGATTGCCTTTGCAGGAGTAACAAATTAGCCACAAGATTAGAAAATATGGTTTAGGAGTGATGCAGCTGGAGGCCACAAGATTCTAAACCTCCCCAGTTGCTCCTAGGGATAACATCACTACCGTAAAACCTAAGATTGATACTTGAGATATTTTTCAGACCCTGCACTCGACGGATCAGCTGGCACCACCCAGATCAAGAAACTGGCTCATCTGGTCTTGTGGCTCCCATCCAGGTACCAACTCAGTGCAAGAGGACAGCTTCGACCCCCTATGATTTAATCTCCAACCTGACCAATCAGCACTCCCTCCTCCCTGGCCCCCTACCCACCAAATTATCCTCAAAAAACCCCAGTCTCCAAATTTTCAGGAAGACTGATTTGAGTAATAATAAAACTCTGGTCTCCCGTTCAGCCAGCTCTGCGTGTATTAAACTCTATTGTAATTCCCTTGTCTTGATAAATCGGCTCTATCTGGGCAGTGGGCAAAATGAACCCGCTGGATTTTTGTGAAGCTCTAAAGCAGATAAAGCTAATCTGCGGTAATAGAATCAGATAAGTGGTTGCTTGGGGTTGGGGGTAGGGAGGTGTGGCTGTTACTAACCCGAAGTGGCAGGGGAGATGCTTTCTGGAGTGATTAGAAATGTTCTATATCTTGATGAGGCAGGTTACATGCATGTGTGCATTTGTGAAACTTATGAAAGTAAACATTAAAATCAGTATATTTCATTGTAAGTAAATTACGTCTCAGTAAAATGATTTCTTTAGCAACTCAAGTACTCTACTCAAGCAAAACTGAGTTATCTCGGTAAAGATGAATGAGAGTTATCTCCCAGAGATGAATGATGCTAATGGCCTGGAGGTTTTCCTTTTGAGGTGTTGATGAAGTGGAGGACTATTCAACTGGGGCAGCAGTGGGTCGGGGGAGTGGGAGGGAGGGTGTTGGGGAGGGGGGTTTCCCTCGTGTGGTAATGAAAAGCAAGCATTATTTTCCTTCAATTTTACAAAATCATTTTCATATCACATTTTCTAAACCAGCTATGTGTACCATTGGTTTGGCAAATGGGGTGAATAAAGTATTTCTAAGAACAAAATGAAAGGCCTGTGGGCTGTTTAGAAGTAGCCAACTGAATACTTCAAGAGGCAGAGTGAGGGTTAAGCTAAATTGCTAAACCATGCATACTTAATTTCCCCCTTAAAAATAGCACCGGGCACGGTGGCTCACGCCTGTAATCCCAGCAGTTTGGGAGTCCCAGGTGGGTGGATCATGAGGTCAGGAGTTCAAGACCACCCTGGCCAAGATGGTGAAACCCCATCTCTACTAAAAATACAAAAAAATTAGCCTGGAGTGGTGGTGGGCACCTGTAATTCCAGCTACTCAGGAGGCTGAGGCAGAGAATTGCTTGAACCCAGGAGGCGGAGGTTGCAGTGAGCCGAGATTGCGCCACTGCACTCCAGCCTGGGCGACAGAGTGAGACTCCATCTCAAAAATAATAATAATCATCATCATCATAAACCACTCTCAAAGAAGTCTCAACAGATGCTATGGACAGACTTGCATATTAAAAATTCCATAATGATTCCTGAAATATTGATGATTTTGTATTGATATATTCTTTTTTAAAAGACTCCAAATAATTCAAATGTTTTTAGAGCAGCTGGGAACACAGAGTGAAAATAACAATTGTTTAGTTTATGGTCTTGTGATCTTGCAAAAGATCATTGAATACTATTGAAATCGTTTCATGGGTTCGATTGCGTGTTTGACAAAGTGGCAAGGTCAATGCCAATTCCAAAGAACCGTCTTTCTTTTATTATTGTTTTCCATATGTCCATCTAGTAAAAGTCATCCCAGGGTACAATTTAAGTTTGAATTATAGCAGGAGTTGGTAAACTTTTTCTGTAAGGGTCAGACAGTTAATATTTTAGGATTTGTGGGCCATTTGGTGCCTGTCACAACTATTCAACTCTGCCATTGTGGCATGAAAAAGCACCATAGAAAATATGTAAACAAATGGGCATGTGGGTTCCAATAAAACTTTGTTTATGGACACTGAAATTAAATTTCATATAGTCTAATGTGATAGAATTTTAAAAAATAATTTAATAAAGTTAAAATGATTCTTAGCTTGAGGGCAATACATAAAGAAGTGACAGGCTGGATTTGGCCAAAGAGTTGAGTAATTTGCTAATCCCTGGATTAGAGTACTGATATTTTCTAGCAGAGTTATTTTTACTAAGTCATTTAACTTTTCTGAGATTTCAGTTTCTTTATCTATGCAACTGGAATTGCCAGATATACCTTAGACGGTTGCTGAACATTAAATGAATATAATATGGAGGATTTCCATGTATTCTGGAAAGCACTTTAAAAATTAAATATTAGTGTTTTAAAGTGTTAGTATTAAACAACATTTATTTTCAGAGTTAATACATTGGATATTCTCATACAGGTGATCAGCCACATTACTGCTACCGGAAAGGGGATCTGAATCCAGACCCCAAGAGAGGGTTCTTGGATCTCGCACAAGAAAGAATTCAGGGTGAGTTCACAGTGCGAAGTAAAAGCAAGTTTATTAAGAAAGTAAAGGAATAAAAAGAAGGGCTACTCCATAGGCAGAGCAGCCTCGAGGGCTGCTGTTTGCCCATTTTTATGGTTATTTTTTGATCACATGCTATACAAGGGGTGGATTATTCATGCCTCCCCTTTTTAGATCATATAGGATAACGTCCTGATGTTGCCATGGCATTTGTAAACTGTCATGGCGCTGGTGGGAGTACAGGATAACCAGGGATCACTCTCACCACCATCTTGGTTTTTGTGTGTTTTGGCCACCTTCTTTACTGCAACCTGTTTTATCAGTAAGGTCCTTATGACCTGTATGTTGTGCTGACCTCCAGTCTCATCCTGTAATTTAAAATGTCTTAACTTATTAGCTTTATTTTACCCAGCCCCTATTCAAGATGGAGTTGCTCTGGTTTAAATACCTCTGACATTACCATGATCATATCATCTAGGAAACGTAATTACAAACACTGGCAATTGCCTGAGGCAAAAGTACCCTAAATAAAATGAAATTTCATTTTTAACACAAGAAAGTGTGCACTATATCTCCATGTTCCTATTTTCTCTCTCTCAGCTGGGTGGACAAGATCATTTAGGGAATTGGGGTCACTTAGAGAAATCAGACAAAAGTGAAGGACGGGTAAAAATTGAGTTGAATTGCTGTTTAAACTCTCTTGTTCATCAAGTTAAGCTGCAGTTTCCCTCCCCCACTTAACCCCCTAGAACCTTAGGAAAGAAAGGCCATCTGTTCTGGATGATTCAGACATTTACCTGCCTCAAGGCAAGACAAGATGATCTCTTAATGCTTTTCTTCTGTCAGTGGCAGTCGCAGTGACCATTATTAACAAAAATTAAACTTAAATTGCTGACCACTGATGCGATCACTGCAAATACTGCTGCTCCTTATATAATTTCTGTTTGGGGAATATCCAAACAGAAGAGTAAACTCTTGTTCAATACCTTTCATGTCTTAATTTTGAAAGAGCTAGTTTTGCAAGTCATTAGAATTTATATAGATGGAAACTTCCCAGTCTCCTTCATTATCTTCTGTTCTTCTTAGTCCTCTGGCTAGAAAAAGCCAATACAAACCAAGTAGAGGATGAAAAATGAATTCAATCTAGAGGCTCTTCAATTTACCCAGGAGCATGTAGAGCCTTGAGCACTGTAATTTAATACTATTATGTTTGGAGGATTGCTTTTAATGAAGTAATTATTTCACACTGAATGAATAAGTAACTTTAAAATCATGTGACTCCACATTTGATGTCACTACTAACCTTTTTCCTCTTTGTTTCCTTCTGCGTTCAGCTGTAGAGCCATTTAAGCCAGAATCAATCGAACGGTTTTGTGATTTGAGACAGGTCTACAGGCCTCAGTCTCCCACAATCTAGGCTGAAAAGTTTATGAAAGCCTCCAGAGAGGGCCTCTACTATTTGTTGTACTATGTTGGGAAAAACACACAGAAATGAGATCTTGATTACAAATGGTTTTTTTGATTACAAATTGTTTTTTGTTGCTTTTAACAAGCCTTGCTGATATTATTTCACAATTAGACAGTGGAATAAAGCTTTTTAAATCACGTCAATTCACGCTAGCCTTAAAGCTAGCATTTTTACATATTGGCTGTAAAGTAAGAGTTTTGATTATGGACACTTCTACTTCAGCTAATGCCTTTTATGACAAGATAATTAATCCTACAAGTGGTAACTAGTTAGTACAGGACTGATAAGAACTGTGGGAAATACATTAAGTACATATATTTGAGATAAAAGTAGATAAGGGGGTGAAATGTTTCAGACGTGTGGCCAACACAGGTCTGACCTTTAATACAAACAATATCTTGTTTATTTCAGTCCCTCCTAACCTACCCTCAGACTTCCCAGGGGATCCGCTGAGCTGAACAAAGGTACAGAAAAACTCTCAAAAAGCGTTAGTCTATTTCCATTTACCTTAATTAAAAATATATGAAAAGAAGCCAGAAACAGAAGGTAGCATATTGATTGCCAAGGGATGGGGGGAAGATTTTGGGGGGAAATGGGAAGTGACTGCTAGTAGATATGGGGTTTCTTTTGGAGTTGATGAAAGTGTCCTAAATTGATTGGGATGACAGTTGCATAACTCTGACCACACTAAAAGTACATGGAGTTGTACCTTGCAAGTGGGTGAATTGTAGGCTACATGAATTATATGCGAAAGAGACTGTTATTAACAAACAGACTGGGAGCATGAGTTGGAGTTACACTGCAGAAGACCTTGACTGCCATTGGAAGGCATTTGGACGCTGCCATTGTCATTGGCAGCCATTATATTTTCAAGGAGTAGGGCCATACACTCAGGTTCCTGTTTTAGAAAAACCACTGTCTTAGCGATATGGAGGGTGGGTGGAAGCAAGGAAAACTTGAAGCAGAGAAAGCAAGGGAACCTGCTAGATTTGTAGCAGAGATTTTTTCTGAAGGTATTAGTTCATGTTTTGTTCTCATGGTATGTTTTCTTCCATTTTGGGAAGGTTAACCCTCATCATGTCATTAGTCCAGAGAGGCATGTGTTGTGAGGCCAAGAGCAAAATTTGTTTGGAGACAGCTTTCCAAACAGCTACCCCTCCCCATCAACACTTGCTATTGTTGTCTATTTGGATACAGCCATCCAAGTGGGTGTGATGTGTTATCTCACTATGGTTTTTATTTGCATTTCCCTAATGATTAATGATGCTAAGCATCTTTTCGTGTACTTACTGGCCATTTTATATCTTCACCCTCCATCTTGTGGAAGTGGAAGTTTTACAGTTAGAAATTGATTCCTTTGGTCTCTCAAAGAGAAAATACCTAAGCCCAGTGGTTCTCAAGCTAGGCAATTTTTATTTCCCAAGAAGCGTTTCTGGATAAAATACAGATACTCAGTTCAATTTAGATTTCAAATAAATAGCAACTAATTATTTAGTGTATCTATGTTCCAAACATTGTATGAGACAGACACAGATTTATAAATTATTAGTTCTTACTGGCATCTAGTGAGCAGAGACCAGGTATGCTGCTAAACATCCTACAGTGCACAGAGAAGTTCCTCACAACAAAGAATGATTCTGCCCAAAATGTCAGTAGTGCCAAAGTTGTGAAATCCTTCTTTAACCATTGAATGAGAATAAACTCTGATATTGTTTGGATATGGTTCTCTCCAAATCTCACGTTGAAATGTGATCCTCAATGTTGGAGGTGGGGTCTAGTGGGAGGTAGGGCTCACGGGGGTAGATCTCTCATGAATGGCTTGGTGCCCTCCCCCAAGTAATGACTTCAGCAGGCTCTGGTTGTTAAAAAGAGACTACAACCTCCCTCTCTCCCTTGTTCCCTCTCACCACGTGCTAGCTTGTTCCTTCTTCACGTTCCGCCATGATTGTAAGCTCCCTGAGGTCCTTACCGGAAGCAGATGCTGGTGTCATGCTTTGTGTACACCCTGCAGAACTGTTAGCCAATTAAACTTCTTTTTTTATATACATTACCCAGTCTCAGTTATTCCTTTATAGCAATGCAAAACAGACTAATACAGACTCTATGAGCTTAATAGACTCTGCTAGGAGAAAGAGCTAATGGCCACAGAGAAGGGAAAGCTTCTGGGTGACAGTCAACTTAGTTAACTTCTTTTCTTTCCTTTCTTTTCTTTTCTTTTCTTTTATTTTTTTCTCTTTCTTCCTTTCTTTCTTTCTTTTCTTTTATTTTTTCTTTCTTTTTTTTTGGAGAAAGGTTTTCATTCCATCACCCAGGCTGGAGTGCTGTGGCACCATCACAGCTCACTGCAGCCTCAACCTCCTGGGCTCAGGTGATCCTCCCAACCTAGCCTCCTGAGTAGCTGGGACCACAGATGCAGGCCATCATGCCTGGCTAATTTTTTTTGTTGTTGTTGTTGTTGTTCTTTTTGTAGAGATGGGGTCTCGCTACATTGCCCAGACTGGTCTCAAACCCCTGGCCTCAAGCAATCTTCCCACTTCGGCTTCCCAAAATGCTGGGAATGCAGGCATGAGCCACCTCCAGCCCCAACTTCTTTTTTTAACGATGCCTAAGGCCTATCCTGGCTGCTCTCTTGGAGAGTCATATATATGATAACAGCTCTCTGTAGGCAGAGAGGAGCCCACTTGTTCATCTGAGAAGTTACCACCAAACAGGCAGAGCCCCAAACAGCATCAGATTCCCCATCTGTCTGTTATTGCTGCAAACCAAAGCAGAGCATCTCCTGCTGGAGCAGAAAAAGACCCAAGGCCTCAGACCCCAACTCTTGAGACACAGAGATAAGGAGGCCCCCATACAACTTTGTTAGTGTGAAGTGGATCTGTTTGTTTTGAGCAGCAAATGAGCTGAATGAATATTGCTTCCTCTTCCTAGTCAGAACTGCTGACTCTGTACATTTTGCCATTGTCTCTCCGTTTTCTCCTCTCTTACCCAAAACATATATTATAGTGGGTACCAAGCTAGCATTTATCAAATTCCTTTGTGTGTGGATCATTTCCAGTAATCTCATGAATGCCAGCTTTTAGTCCCTCATGGAACAGAGATGAGAAGTTGGTAAACTTGATTAACTCCAAACTCCAGCACCCAGGTTCTTAGAAAATATTCCTTCTTAAAAACTGCCTCTGCTTTTTTTTTTTTTTTTTTTTCCTGTTTTGTACTTTATTTGTCCCCATGGTAAATTGGGTCATGTGAGAAATTCTGTGTGCAGGAAAATAGGCAATTCAATAATTCAAAGGGCTTCCCCCTAACCATATGAAGTTGCCTTAAGCAGTTCTGTCAAAAATAATTTAATTGCTCAGAGCCACGTTCCATCTCCAAATATGTCAGACCATCGTTTCCTTCCAGTGACAAAAACAAGCCCAAGGCTCATTCGTCTGGAAAGTACTCCCTACGAATCATGCTATATACATTTTTTTGAGTGATTTGGAGACTTCTTGCACCAGTGTTTGTGGCCATGTTTCATTAGAATGTTTGGCTTTTGTTTTAGGAACCTATCCTAGAAAGCTGAGAGGATACCCAGAATGAGAGCTGTTTTAAAAATGAGTATCAGGTCAAATTGCTATGGAGGAATTGAAGAATAATTGGGCTATGCATGTCATTTTTTCAAGAAGACAATTCATGATTTCTCTCTTTTAAGCTTGCTTTTTTTTCCTTCAATTCGACATTTTGTGCCTGGCTGCCTTAAAGGTCTCATGTTTCTGTAGTATATTTGCGCTACAAGTTGAGGGCCCAGAGGCAAAAGTTAGAAATAAATAAAGTTTGTACTATGCAGAAAAGAAGCAGAGCTCTGCTCCAAAGAATTGCTCATAAGCAGGTAATTATTTTTTCTAGAGAATGGAACATTCTATGAGGCATGAAAGTTGTTACATAAATCAACTATCTCTGCTCCCACTAGCTTTCTCTTTGTGACAGCCACACCCACTCGGTGCAAAAGTGGTGCTGAATCAACTTCTATGGAGACCGAATTACAAAGTCAATGTATGCACTGTGGGATCATGGGCCTGTGCGATCAATTACTTTGGCAATAACTTTCTACTCCATGTGAACTTTTCAGCCCCCATATCACTGTTTTAGGGCTTGCCAAAACTAAGAATAATTCCTCGTTTGTCTCGATGGCATCTTCCTTTTATTCTAACATTATGAAAATTACTGGACGCCAGGAGACAAGAGTGTTGTCCCTTTATCCCCCATCACATGAAGGGTCGCTAACATGAAGTGCTCTTGCCTCTGCCAAAAGGTGGTATTCTTCCCTGTGTAAAGAGTCCTGGGTTGTGGAGGAGATGACTCCCTCTACACAGGGCCTGATGATAGGGTTTGCCCACTCCCAAGAGTAAGACTGTGGCTCCAACCTGACACACAATTCCAAAGGCCAGGGGTGGTGCGTCTCCTTTCACTACTCCTGGATCCAAAGGTAGAGAGATTATTTTGGTTTGGATGTTTACTTTTCCACAGACCATAAGGCAATAACTACACAAATCAATTTTAGTCCACATCAGAATCTACCCTGCCAGGAAAGAAGTTCTTGACATTATCTGTCACAGTAATCGAAGCATGTCCATGTTTCCTCATTTTAATTTTCGTATCACCTCCAAGTAGCAATGTTTCCAACTCGGTCCCCGAGCATGAAACCACCTGCTTGGGTTTTAATTTATGTTATCCTTTTAGTTCTCCCCATTCCACCTGCAGCGAGCAGAAATAAAAATCTAGCCACCTGCTAAGGATTCTTCCTTAACTGTACATAAACCTGCCACCTTTATATAATAAAAGAAAAAATGATTGTGCACTTTAAAAGCCTGGTGAAGACAAGAGGAGCTCAGAGAAGGGGCTCACCCCTAGCCCACAGTCCCTACCCATTTGCAGCCCCCATCCATCTTCCAAAGAGATGCTATCTGCCAGTGTGCAGGGCGAATTGAAATTGGGATAATGACAAGACTGTGGGAGGAAGCAATTTCCAAGATCAGTTCCACTGAGACAGACTCAAAAGTGAAACCCTTGGGGCTACGCTATTATGACCTTTAACTAAAAATGGTGGCAATGGATCTCTCTGGGCCTGTGTGTTCTTGTGCATAAAGCACCTTACTCAACACAAAAGACAATGATCAGACAAGGGCAGTGTGTGCATTTCAAGAAGCCTACTTCCAACACAGCCTCAACAATCTGTTATTTTTAGAACATGACTAGGAATCGTCTTCAGCTGCCCAATTTCTGTTTCCTTCTAATCAGCCTCTTGAAAGCCAGCACTGTATTCCTAAAGCAGAATGTTAGAAGCACACAGAATAGTAGGAGAGACAGCACAGTCATTGTTAGGAGGGCTTAAAAGAAAGAAAGGGCAGGCGATAGTCTCTGGGCCAGTCTTGGCAGGTACCACGGGTCAGGAGTCACATAGGGAAAGTTTACCAGTTGGAGAACTTTCTGTTGTGCTGAGGGTCATCACACAAGGTCTGAAAATGGAACAAGCCTGGGAGTAAATGTGCTGTGTATACAGCAATGTGGAAATCACAGCCACAGGTGAAGCATTTGCCTGTAATGACCATACTTGCTCAGTTTGCCATAACATACATAACATATGTAAATTAGCATTTAATATACACCCATTAGGGACAAAGATCTGAAGTTGTGTGGACTCTAAATGGAAAAGGTACTATGATTGAAAAATAATAGTCTAGGGCCTGGCGCAGTGCCTCACGCCTGTAATCCCAGCACTTTGGGAGGCCCAGGTGGGTGGATCACCTGAGGTCAGGAGTTCAAGACCAGCCTGGCCAACATAGTGAAACCCTGTCTCTACTAAAAAATACAAAAAATTAGCTGGGCCTGGTGGTTGGCATCTGTAATCCCAGCTATTCGGGAGGCTGAGGCATGAAAATTGCTTGAAGCCAGGAGGCAGAGGTTGCAGTGAGCCAAGATTGCGCCACTGCACTCCAGCCTGGGTGACAGAGACTCCATCTCAAAAAAAAGAAAAGAAAAGAAAAATAGTAGTCTAGCCGAGGAGACAAGATTAAAAGAAATAAGCACACACAATCATAATACACATCAACAAGTATATGATCATTTGCTGTTGGCACGGTCCTTGGGACTCAACCTACAAAGACCCACTTATTGAAGAAGAAACTGGGACATTTTTGGTTCTCCATTACCTTACCTTGCATGGTTTAATGGGATAGCCTAAGAAGAAAACCCAATAATCCTAGAAATCACAAGGACTGTTGAGAGAAAAGGGCATTTCAAAACGGCCACATTCTCTCTGGTATGTTTCCTACTTCGTTTCCGCGTTTGTTTTTATTCCTAAGGGTTAATTAGAAATTATACATGCATTTCAAATTTTCTTAGAATGTAAGCTGCCAAAGGGCAAGGATGCTTTCATTTTCTCTTTCTGTAACTCTTCCTTGTATGAGGACTTAGCTCTGTATCTAGCAAATAATGAAGGATGATCAAGCAAAAGCCAGTACACTGCAAGGAAATGCATTCTAGAGACTCATACTTCTGACTTACTTTATTTTTTAAAATTCTGTACTCTCAGGCCCTAAAATCCCATCCACTGAAATGGGATCTGGAAGCATTGAGGCAGTGTCTTGTCCTGGGTGCAAAGACTTGGTAGGAGGCCCTGAGAAGCTAGGGAAACTCAAGGACTGTGAGTGTCTGCCAGTGGGCAGAGAATGCTGCAAGATCAGGGCATCAAAACCAACTGAGCATGTTTCTTGTAGAATCTAAGATAGTCAAACTCTTAGAAGTAGAGAGTAGAATGGTGGTTGCTAAGGTGGGGGAAAAGTGGGGAGATATTGGTTAAAGGTGATAAAAGTTCAGTTATACAAGTTGAATAAGTGCTCAGAGTCTAATATACAGTAGAGTGACTACTGTGTTGTCATAATACTGTGTTATATACTTGAAATTTGCTAAGAGGGAAGATATCAAGTGTACTCAGTGAAAGAAAGAAAGAAGGAAAGAAAAAGAAAGAGAGAGAGAGAGAGAGAAAGAAAGAAAGAAAGAAAGAAAGAAAGAAAGAAAGAAAGAAAGAAAGAAAGAAAGAAAGAAAGAAAGAAAGAAAAAAAGAAAGAGAGGGGAGGGGAGGGGAGGAGGGCAGAGGGGCAGGGGAGGGAAAGAGAAAGAGAGGAAGGAAGGAAGGAAGGAAGGAAGGAAGGAAGGGAGGGAGGGAAAGAAAGAAAAGAGAGAGAGAAAGAAAGGAAAGAAAGAAAGAAGAGAAAATAATTATGTGAGGTGATAGATCAGTGAATTCGGTTGATTGCAATGATCATTTCACAGTATCTACATGTATCAAAATATGAAGTTGTGTATCTTAAATATATATAATCCCTATTTATGAACTATACCTCAATAAAACTCCCCAAAACATCAAGTGAGCACATTTCTTTACAATTTTCTCCAAAACCAGCCCTGCCTTAAGTACATCAGAAGCTCTGGTATGATACTTTGCCAAACCAAAACCAGGGATTCACCAGCCTCCATTCCCTCTTCTGCACACTGGTAGAGAACACTGAACACCTATAGCCAATAGGCCACTCTCTCTGTCAACCTTGAGCATTTCTCTCTCACCAGTTGGGCTGTATGCTTACTTCAAATCAGTTGTACTTGTTCCCACAGCTGTGTAGGCCAGTTGTGCTTGTCACTTGAATTCTGTAATTTTATTAAAACTGGTAGTTTTTGATGGTGTGGTGGTTTTCAGGCAGGCAGGCCAAGCAGCAGGAAGCACACATCATGCACCACACAGAGGAGGATTTGGAAATGAGGCAAAATGTATGACAGCTCAGTCAAACAGCTCAGAGGAGATACAGTCTAATTACTCACTCATCCCTGCAGCGGATTCCAACAGTCCCCAGGAAAGCACAAGACAACACTGCAAGGGTTTCTTCTAAGGCCTCCATGTCTCCACCACTCTTTCCAGTATCTTTAAAAACCACCAGGAGGGAGCTCTGTCACATACCCTGGAACAAGAATTTGAGAATCAGATTTAGGGTCCCGAATTTAAAACTGTATGAAGTCATGTGGTTGATTGGAACTTGTTAAAAAAAAAAAAAAAAGTAACTTTTCTTTGGCTTACAAATTAGAGAAGAACATTCATGTTTATAAAAATGACTAATTAATTCATAGCTATCTCTTGAAAATACTCAAAGGGGAAAGGTCTTTGTTTGCATTTTGAAAATTTAAAACAGCGAAATTTTTAGGATCCTAATCCATAGCTCCATTAACCCAATATTAATGAACATTTCAGCAAGACTGTGTGATGTTTCTGAAAGAAAATGGCATTAGAGTTTTTTTTTTCACATTCAGTATTAAATGTAAAAATAGTATGTCAAAACAATAAATAGCAGAAAATCATTCTGTTTAATTTTATCTCACACGTATGTGAAATAAATGAAGCGTGATGTGACGATCCAATGTTATCTATCGTGGAGAAAGAAAAATAGACCTTGGTAGAATCTTGAGTATTTAAAAATGATTGTTAAAATATGAATATGCCATAGACATTGTACTCAGATTTTAATGTTCCAAGGTTAGCTACTTACATGACTTCCATTATTAAAGTGCCCTTGGAGTTAGAAATGGAAATATGCTTTTAGGATTATCATCTATTCCTGGGAGGCATCACAGAATTGTTATTTCCAAAGTGTTTCCTTGTTCTTGGTACACTGTAGAGTCTTTTAAGAACAAAGAGTTATTCTCAATTCAGGCTGGACTAAGCTGCACCAACTGAACTCCCGCATTATTTCAGAAATTCTGTATTCAGTGGGGAGGATGGAACAAAATAATTAGGATATGGGGCCCAGAGACCTTCCGGGAAAGATATTCTTGCTGTGTTCTACAGCTTTTTCTGATGCTTTATTTTTCTCTCTTTTACAATTCCTCCCACCCACTCTTCATGCCAGCAAACAGATGATCCGGGAGAATAAGAATATTGTATGATCACTAGTTAATTTACTTCGGATTGCTTTCCAGGCACCACGAGTCTGACCACTCAGGGGTTTCCAGCGAATTTTTGGCAGCTGCTAAGCACACTTAGTTGCACATAAGAACTACTGATTCTGCTTCGTTTTATATACATATGCATATGTATATTTACGTATGTATATGACAGGGCATAACTCACCATGACTGGCTTACATTTAGGCTACTCTGTATTGAATCAAACACTGTTTATCACTTTCAAGTTCTAATTTCTGCATCGTGCATGTGGTTATTTAAACCTATATAGTTCAATGAAAATACTCCCATTCTGTACAGACTAGCCTAAAGGGGCACCACATGCAATGCTAGCAGAGGGTAAAAACATGGCACTGGCTCTTTTTTTAAATGACTAGTTTGAAATGGAGGTGATTCATTAATTCAACGTTTATTGAGTGCCTAATAGGCAGCAGGCCATAAGTTAAACTCTGGGGATTTTTTTTTTTCTTGAGATGGAGTCTCGCTCTGTCGCCCAGGCTGGAGTGCAGTGGCCGGATCTCAGCTCACTGCAAGCTCTGCCTCCCGGGTTTATGCCATTCTCCTGCCTCAGCCTCCCGAGTAGCTGGGACTACAGGTGGCCGCCACCTCGCCCGGCTAGTTTTTTGTATTTTTTTTTTTTAGTAGAGACAGGGTTTCACCGTGTTAGCCAGGATGGTCTCGATCTCCTGACCTCGTGATCCACCCGTCTCGGCCTCCCAAAGTGCTGGGATTACAGGCTTGAGCCACTGTGCCCGGCCACACTCTGGGGATTTTTTAAAAAGAATGCCTGGTAGCTGCAGTAGCTAACACACATCACATTTATGCTCTATGAAAATTCATAGCCGGGCGCGGTGGCTCAAGCCTGTAATCCCAGCACTTTGGGAGGCCGAGATGGGCGGATCACGAGGTCAGGAGATCGAGACCATCCTGGCTAACATGGTGAAACCCCGTCTCTAGTAAAAAAAAAAAAAAAACTAGCCGGGCGAGGTGGCGGGCGCCTGTAGTCCCAGCTACTCCGGAGGCTGAGGCAGGAGAATGGCGCAAACCCGGGAGGCGGAGCTTGCAGTGAGCCGAGATCCGGCCACTGCACTCCAGCCTGGGCGACAGAGCAAGACTTCGTCTCAAAAAAAAAAAAAAAAAAAAAAAAAAGAAAATTCATAATCCAGCTAAGAAATAGACACCCAATCAAGTGTATTGGTGAAAGTGGTATGAAACAAATGCCCACAAAGAGCCCAGAGGAGGGAGGGACATTTGGACCAGGCCTTTGTTGCCCTTCACATATGAATCTTTTTGCAGACACGTTTTCATTTAAAATAGCTGGGTCAAGTGGTAATTTTATTAGAAACTGCCAAACACTTTTCCATGGAGCTGTACCATGTTAAATTCCCACCAGCAGTATATGAATTCCAGTTGCTCCACATCCTCACCAACACTTGACATTGTCAGATTTTAAAATTTTACCCATTCTCATGTATGTATTGATATCTTGCTGTGGTTTTACTTTACATTTTTCTATTAACAGTTATGTTGAACACCATATTTACATGCTCATTGGCCATTTGGATATCCTATTTTATAAAGTGCCTGTTTAAATCTTTTGCCCATTTTTAAATTGTTTTTTGTCCTCTTTTATTGATTTGGAGAAATTTTGTATATATTCTGGTTATAAATCCTTTTTGGATATATGTATTGCAAATATCTTCTTCCAGAAACGAATATTCTTTTGTACTCAGTAAAGAAAAAAAACAAAAACAAAAACAAAACAAAAAAACTTCAGGATTACATTTGAGCAAGCACTGTTCATAAGGATAGAATAAATTCTGGCCGGGCATGGTGGCTCATGCCTGTAATCCCAGCACTTTGGTAGGCCGAGGTAGGCAGATCATGAGGTCAGGAGATCAAGACCATCCTGGCTAACATGGTGAAACCCCGTCTCTACTAAAAATACAAAAAATTAGCCGGGGGTGGTGGCGGGCGCCTATAGTCCCAGCTACTCGGGAGGCTGAGGCAGGAGAATGGCGTGAACCCAGGAGGCAGAGCTTGCAGTGAGCCCAGATCGTGCCACTGCACTCTAGCCTGGACAACATAGCAGACCCCATCTCAAAAAAAAAAAAAAGAATAAATTCTACAGGTTTTCTTTACTGCCTGACATACCTACATATGCCATAAATGATATGAAAATCTGATGTGTGATAAGAGACTGAGATTTAATCATGTATTTGGTGGCTATTCAGTCATGGTCATAGTAAGCGTTGGAACACATATTTGTTGAATAAACTGATAATTGAAAAAAAGTGCTTTTTGAAACTGAAATTTACTTAAAACTAAGCCTCCTAAGTGGAAAAGTACCATCATAGCAGAAATCTGGAAATTATTTTTTAATTAAATCATTTGTTCAATAGATATCTTAGGGTCTAAGAAGTGCAGGATACTTTTGTTAAGCTCTGTAGGGAATGTAAGAAACATAAAAACAATTATTTTCTTTGAATAGCAACTTACAATTTATAAAATGCCCCTAGAAATTGCATTTGAACTTGAAAACTAGCTTCTTGGCCGGGTGTGGTGGTTCATGCCTATAGTCCCAGCACTTTGGGAGGCTGAGGCAGGAGGATTGCTTGAGGCCAGGAGTTCAAAATCAGCCTGGGCAACATAGTGAGACCCTTTCTCTATAACATTTTTAAAAATTGGCTGGGCATGGTGGCATGCCTGCAGTCTCAGCTACTTGGAAGGCTGAAGTGGGAGGATCACTTGAGCCCAGGAGTTCGAGGTTGCAGTGAGCTATAATAACACCACTGCACTCCAGCCTAGACAAGATTGCAACCTTGTCTCTCCAAAAAAAAAAAAAAAAAAAAAAAAAAAACCAGAAAGAAAGATGAAGAAAACTAGCTTCTCAAATTCTGCATTGCTTACTTGTTAATTCAAAAAGATATTTGCCATGTGCCTACTATGTGCCAGAACTAAAGTTTTAGGACAAAGTGGACAGTAAATAAATACCTGAATGATGTGATTGCATTAAAACCATAATCTCCCATCCCTCCAACAGTGTTAACCACCTGCCTCCATGATGCTTGTGAACTTTGGACAACCCTCTTCTTTGTTTGCTTTAATTGTACTTGTTTTTTAAAGTGAGACCTTCACGTGGTTCAAAAATCAAAATGGTAGAAAAATATATTTAGAAATCTTACTGGCGTCCATAAGCTGGTCTGTCCTCCATTCTTTTGCCTCATTCCTTTTATTAGTTTCTTGCATATGCTTCCAATGTTTCTTTATGGAACTATGTACAAACACATATATGTTCTGGTTTCTCCCTCATTCTTACATAGAGTTAACATGTTACATGCTGTTATATAAATGGGCTAAAAGTGGGGGACCCTGGATATTGATCCCCATGTTGTTTACTTCTTCACAGCAGGCTAGGACAATTAGCTCAAAGCCCTCTGGCACTAAACTCAAATTCATATACATCTGGTTGCCTTAAATGTAGCCCAAATAACCATATTTTTAGCTATTTAAAGCCTGTCTGCCCTGCACATCCCATGAAGCTGTACCCAACATCTGCAAGCCATAGATAAGATGAACCTTGGGGATACGAAAGACACCAAGCCACTGCTGCCCATTCAAGCTCTCTGACCCAAAGACTCCCCACCTTGTTACTGGGTAACATCATCTACCTGCAGGAGCCACTTCTCCAATTTCCCTCTCCCCTGGGAATGCCCTTGTTCTCTTCCTCTTCTGGGTGGTGGCTCCATGCTGCTCTTTCTGGAAGGTCTCCTGCTGTGAAGAACTTCACTCATGTATCCCAACCAAGCACCACCCAAACAAAGTTCATTTGTGCTACTGTCATTTTGTGGTCATGTCCTTTCCTTGATCGGTTCTGAATCCTCTATCTCACCATATATACTCTGCCTTTTCATTTTGATTTTTTTTAACTTAACAATATATTCTGGGGGAAGACTCTTTCACTCTTTTATACAGCTGCAAATTACTCCACTGTATTTAACCAGTCCCTCCTGATGGTCGCTTGGATTATTTCTAGTCTTTTGTTATTACAATGATGCTGCAGTGAATCACCTTGTACATTCATCATTTTGTTCATGTACAGGCAGATCTATAGGATAAATTCTCGGAAGATGGATTGCTGGGTCAAAGGGTAAACAAACACATTTGTATTTTTGAAAAACATTGGCAAATCGTTCCTCTTAGCAACCATACATGAGAGTGTCTGTTTTCCCATAGCTTCACTATTTACCAATCTGTTAGGTAAAAATAAACAAACTTCTAGTCTTGGACTCCTCACACGGCAAAGATTGTTAACATAATATTTGTTAACATGCCTGTCTCTGCCACTGAATTGTGACACCCTTAAAGTCTGGAACCATTTCTTACTCATCTTCATATCCTGTTGCTTAGCTAGCAAAGTTCTTTGGACAGAATAGCTTCTGCCACTTCCCTCTCTCCCCCGCAAAAACATATTTACTGAGTTGAATCAATCACCACTTTAGCCTAGAGCAGGCCCCCCCTCAGACCTTCCCATTGTGGTATGTGCTGCCCCACTTTCAGCTGACTGCCAATTTCCTCTCGAGGCTGGGCCTGCTCAGCCCACCCACAGAGGGAGGAGAGCCTGAGATTGAATGCAGCACCATCCCCAGCAGCTCTCAACCAATGCGTGAAGGGAGATGATGCTTAAATAGCCAGCAGGCTCTTCTTTTGGGGGCGTACCTCTGAGGCATGGGGTGGTCTATGCTGAGAGCTCTTCGTGGGATGAAGCCCTGTTGTCCCTTTGTCCATAGCAGGAAGTAGCTTGATAATGTACCTTTTAATGGCTTCCCTGCCTTTCCTTCCTTTCCAGGCTCACCTTCTCACTCCATTATTGGAGTTTCCTTGAATCACCTCCCAAGTAAATGACTATCACTTAATCAGGGTCTTTTTTGGGGGAAACTGAAATAAAGACAATACCTTCCTTTTTCTTTCTTCTTCCTTTTTTTTTTTTTTTTTTTTAATAGGGTCTCACTGTGTCACCCAGGCTGGAGTGCAGTGGTACAATCATAGCTCACTGCACAGCTCACTTGGCCTCCCTAAATCTAGTGATTCTCCAGCCTCAGCCTCCCAAGTGGCTGGGACTACAGGTGCATGTCACCATGCCTGGCTCATTTTTTTGATTTTTAGTAGAGATGAGGTATCACTACATTGCCCAGGCTGATCTTGAACTCCTGACCTCAAGCAATCCTTCCACCTTGGACTCCAGTGATCCACCCACCTTGGCCTCCCAAAGTGGTGGGATTACAGGCATGAGCCACTGTACCTGGCCAGCTTTCTTTTTCAAATGAAGAAACCTAAATACTGAGAAAATAAGTGAAGTGCTCATGGCACAGCTAGTGAGTGAAAAAGTATATTCCCCGGCTCCTAGAAATGTGCTGTTTTAGAAAATGGAATTTCTCTTTATGGATGGTAAGTACAACCATTGAGACATGAAAGAGCAATGGAAGAAGTGTGTGTGTGTATGTGTGTGTAAATCTATAACAGCACAAGGTTACATAAAATGAATAGTAAATAAGCGAAACAGCTCTCACCTATGGTGCATATTATGAGCCAGGCAAATACTTTTTGTGTGTTTATTCATTTAACACAAAATTCTACAAGTTAGATGCATTACTATCATCAGTCCCAGGTCACAGATGAAGAAAATTAAGATACTGAGAGTTTAAGTAACTTGCCAAAGCTCACACTTGCCAAGATCTGACTCCTGGATTTGTGCTCATAACCATCAAACTATACTGTCTGCAGGGGCTGGCCAGAGAAGTTCTAGAAGTGACAGATTACCCTTGGCTTTTGGCAGCAGGGGTCTTGAAGAAAGAACATGGGATTATGCCTAATTAAGGACTAATTCTTCCTAGGGCCATCAAAGAACTCATTTGTGTCAGTTAGAATATTTTCCAGGGCAGAAACTAAATATCCAACTAAAAATGACTTAAATAACAGGGGTCTACTGATAAATCACACATAATAAGAGGTCTGGAGGCAGGAGGTTCCAGACTTGGTTAATTCAGCAGTTAAATGACTTCAAAGCAGCAGTGACTCACATATTCGTTCTTTATGTTCCATCCAACTCCATCTTCTTGGTAGTTCTCTTGATTCTCTGTCATGGTCTTGCAATGGCCCCCTCAGCTCCAAGTAGCAAATATCAGAAAAGGAGGGAGGAACTTTGTCCCAGAATCCCTTAGCAGGTATTCTCTTTGGTCCCATTGGCCAGGAATGGGTCACCTGCTCTAGACACAGGGGAAGCTGGGAAAGTGAGTCTCTGGCATTATCTGTCTCCAGCATGGGAGGCAGGTTCTGCTGGAAACGAAAGAGCAGAAGGATGCTGGCAGTGGGAAGGCAACCAGTCTTGATGCCATATAGCTTAAATCCCATGTTGAAGCCTTCTTTTTGGCTGTGCTATTTGGAAAAGCCAGAACCCAATGGCTTTGCAAAGATAATCATGGGAAAACAATTAGAGATAGTACTCAGGTTCTGGCCAGAGATGACACCATCTAGTGATGTCATATTTCACAGCAGGATGACAGACAGGCCAGAAACCAGGACCTGAAGTAGTCAGTGCCTGTTCTGAACCGGGAGGCACCACATTGACCGTATTTGGGAGGCCTCAGAGACTGGCTTCCACATCCAGATCAGAGCCAGGACAACTGGGATTGCTGGGCTCAGCCATCAATGAATATTTGATGAGTGTTTATTCTACTTACGGCAGCGTATTAAGCATTTTGGGGAAGGGGTGATGCCAAGATATTAGATGTGCATCCTGACCTCAAGAAACAAATTAAAAATCTAATAATAAACATGAACTGAGCACTGACTATCTGCCAAGTCTGTTTAAAGCAACTTACATTTCTCTAGACACCTTAAATATACGTTAAATCTTCACAGTAACCCTATGAGATAGGTGATATTTATGATCCTTATTTACCAATATGGAACTGAGGCCAGGAAAGAAACTGAGGCATGGAGAGTTTAAGCAATCTTGAGATTGTTAGCCAAATATTTGCTGTAAGGACACACCACGTAGGCTCTCCCAGCAGTGCTTAAAACATTTTCTCTAAATTTACGGTGATGAGTTCGTCCCAGTTTGCTTGGGACTCTCCCAGTTTTAGCACCAAAGTCCATGTACAGGGACAACCCTCAGTCCTGGGCAAATCCGTATGGCTGGTCATCCTACAAACTATAGGTGTCTTGTTTTTCTAAGACCAGCCGAGCGGGCGCAAAAGAACCAGCGGGTAGGCAAGTGTAACAGCAAAACTGCACGTTTATTTTGGTAACCTAAGGTGTGCGGGAGAAGTCTGTCGGCCTCCGGGGAAGGAGGCCGGCAGAGTTCCCCCGTGGGGCTCTCGGACGGACTTCCCACAGTCCCGACATCCCGACAGGAGTGGGGCTGCAAGAAGGCCTCCGGGCTGTGAGAAGGCCGCCGGGCTGTGAGAAGGCCGCGTGGCTCAATGGCGGAGAGCGGCTTTTCTAGGAGTGGGAGGGCAATAGGTGGGGCATGGGCGTGTCAGGGGCGTTCCGCAGGTGCGACCAGGTAAATCTTGGTCTCTTCAGATTGACGTCACCTGGCGCATGCCCAGTTGGTCTGCACCCTCCCTGGGCGCCGGCTGCATTTTCGCGCCGGCGAAAAGAGTTGGGGGTGGGGGATGAAGAACCCGGAAGTGCACCATCTTGCCTCGGTTCGTCCAAACAGTCCAACCTTTTATTGATAATAGTGATAAAGGGGCGCCGTGGTCTGTCTGGCTACTTCCTGCTGTTAAGGGGCGTCGTTAAGGTCAGGGCCCATGGTTGGTATTTGGACGCACGGATGAAAAATAAAATAAGGCACAGTATTAGTATAGGAATGAGGAATGGAAGCATTTGTTGGAATATGGGCAAAACCCAGAAGGATAGTCCTGGCAAGGTTGGGGAGTATGAGATAGTTAAGAAAATTTAGTAAGTTTGAAGCGAGTGGGGGAAAGCCAAACTGATTTCCACTGATTGCTTTCGGTAGGGGCCCTTTTTAGCTGGGAATGAGGAATGAGTGCGCAAAGTACTTGTTGGCCAGGCAGCAATTAAGGATTGGAGTTTTTCGTGGAGTGGATGGCTTTCCACTTACTCCTACTACAGAGATATTGGATGGAAGGCTAGGTCCAGAGAAGGACGGCAAAACAGAATAGGTAGCCTCGCTGTTGATTAAAAAATTGATTGTCTTACCCGCTACCAGGAGAGTTACCCGTGGCTCGGCGAGGGTGATGGGGGTCCCCGAGTCTCGGCACCTTCAGTTGTCGTCGTCCAGATGTAGGAGCTGGAAGGAGCTCCCAGGATCCTGGGAAAGGGGGTCACGTAGAGGCGCGGCACCTGTTCTCAGGGTGGGGCAATCAGACTTCCAGTTTCCTCCCTGCTGGCAAGCAGGGCAGGGGGTTGCTGGTGGACGAGGGTTAGGACATTCACTGGCCTAATGTCCTGATGCCTTGGGGCTCGGGGACCTTGCGGACACCTGTTGGCATAGTGTCCTGCCTTGCCGCACTTATAGCAGGCAGGATCCTTTTGTAGCTTTGGAGTCTGCGGGGTGTGTGCTCTCTGGCCTGGGGTTACGACTGGGTAAAGCCGCTGCTAGGAGCTGAACCTTCTGTTCAAGGCGAGCCTGCCGTCTCCTCTCTGGAGCTATAGACCTTAAAGGCTAATTTAACCAGGTCTTGTATTGGTGTCTGAGGACCATCCTCTACCTTTTGAAGTTTTTTATGAATGTCAGGAGCTGATTGAGAAATGAAATAAGACGCCAAAATGGTGGCCCCTGTGTGGGAGGCCGGATCTAACCGGGTATACTGGGTTAGAACCTCAGTCAGTTTAGGGTAGAGGTTAGGATAACCTGGAGGTCATGCCAAGTTAAGTCATAGGCCTGACAAAGGTGTCTAAATTCCTTTATGTATATGGTAGGATTAGCTGAGAAATCACCTAAACGCTTCTCAATTTTGGAAAGATCGGCCAATGAAAAAGGGACATGTACTCTGACTACCCCCTCCGCCCCAGCCACCTCTCGCAAAGGTGCTAACACTGTAGGAGGGTGTGGGCAGAGATAGGGGACTCAAGACAGCCAGTTGGGGGCCCCGAAGTCTTGCCTCGGTTCGTCCAAACAATAGGTACACTCAATCTAGATTGCCCTGACAACCCAATTAATGGATGATGGAGAAGGAAAAGTTAGAGAGAGTTTTCCCTGCATAGTCAATTCCCAGAACAAAAGCTCCTGTAGTCAGAATAAGAGAGTTTCCTTAAACAATGGGTTTTCTTGGAATCAAGAGATTATTGTAACTACCCAAGGGGTTCTTCTTACCCACTGCAATAAGAAAGACCATGGCGTGTAGTAGAGAGTTTAATAGACACAAAGCTGGGCACACCACGTGGGATACAGAGTTAGTACTCAAATCACTCTTTTCCAAAGCTTGTAGGTTAGGGATCCTTCCTTCCTTCCTTCCTTCCTTCCTTCCTTCCTTCCTTCCTTCCTTCCCTCCCTCCCTCCCTCCCTCCCTCCATCCCTCCCTCCCGCCCTCCTTCCTTCCTTCCTTCCTTTCTTTCTTTTCTTTTTTTTTTGTCGGAGTCTTGCTCTGTCACCCAGGCTGGAGTGCAGTCGTGTGATCTCAGTTCACTGCAAGCTCTGCTTCCTGGGTTCATGCCATTCTCCTGCCTCAGCCTCCCGAGTAGCTGGGACTACAGGCGCCCACCACCAAATCTGGCTAATTTTTTGTATTTTTAGTAGAGATTTTTCAAAGGCAGTTTGAGGGAAAGGGTGGGGGTGGCCAGGTAAGGGATGCCTGCTGCTGATTACATGTTGAAATAATATTCCAGATATATTGGGCTAAATGAAATATTCTAGATATATTGGGTTAAATGAAAGATATTATTAAAATTAATTTTACCCATTTCTTTTACTTTTTTAAATGTGGCTATTAAACAAATAAAATTACATGCATGGCCAGGTGCTGTGACTCACGCCTGTAATCCTAGTACTTTGGGAGGCCAAGGTGGGTAGATTGCCTGAGGTGAGGAGTTTGAGACCAGCCTGGCCAACGCAGTGAAACCCTGTCTCTACCAAAAATACAAAAATTAGCCAGGCGTGGTGGCGCACACCTGTAATCCCAGCTACTTGGGAGGCTGAGGCAGGATAAGCACTTGAACCCAGGGGGCAGAGGTTGCAGTGAGCCGAGATTGTGCCACTGCACTCCAGCCTGGGCAACAGAGTCAGACTGTCTTAAAAGAAAAATTACATGCATGGCTCACAGTATATTTCATTGGACAGCACTCTTCTAAAAAGACACTTCTAGAGAGGATGTCCCTATTAAGAGGGCTTCTCTTTGTGTAATATTGTTTACAAAACCAAGGTAAACATTAATTAGTTAAAATTCTGTAAACCGTGAAAAGATTTGCAAAGGGAACCTCCTTGTCTTGGAGGTGTTGCCTTGAAGCTGCTTAAGGCAGAAATGCTGCCCAGAACACACTCATGCTTTCTTGTGACCAGTGGCTCTAGGCCAAACTACAGTACATGTAAAAATAACTCTGATGAGTTCATTGTTCTTAACTTAAAGTCAAATGGGCTGTTGGCTCTTTTCACATAGTTTGAATCTTTTATGACCAGAAGATACAAAACACATTTTTAAAAGCAGTAACTAATGCAGTCCAAGTCATTTTTTTAAAAAAAAAACTTTTGGGTATTGAGCAATTTGGGGCTCTCCAAGGATGGTAATGATGATATTTATATTTGTATAAATATTTTCAAAGTTCTTTACAGTTTTTCTTTAGTATTTCCACTTGAAAATGACTACATATACCTATGAGGTAATCTGAGCTGTTATTTTATGCACATTTTACAGATGAGACACTGTCCCAGGTCTTCTTAATTCTGTTTAGTGTTCTTTTGGCTACACCCAGTGTGATGGAGCCAGATCCTACCCACTCATGAGAGCCAATTGTGGGTCTCTGCACAGCTCAGCAGTCACATTATATTAGTAGTTTGAAATCATCCATGGTGTGAGCATTTATACCAAGAGAATTGGCAAAGTCTACATAGTTCGTTTATTTACTTTGTTGTTTGTGTTGTTTATTTCTTGAGTATCAGTTCCTAAACATTTAATGGCACACCACTAGATACCGCCAAGAATGAGAAAACTTGAGGATTAAAAGACATTTTCTTAGTCTGTTTTGTGTTGCTATAACAGAATACCATAGACAGGGTAATTTATAATGAATAGAAATTTATTTGGCTCATGGTTTGGTTCAGGAAGCTGGGAAGTCCAAGAGCATGGCATCAGCATTTGGCAAGGGACTTCGTGCTGCATCATCCCATGGGAGAAGGCGGAAGAGCAAGGGAGAACAAGAGCCACAGAGCAAGAGGGGGCCAAACTCACTTTAATAACAAACCAACTCTCAAGATAACTAAACCACTCCCATGATAATGACATTAATTCATTAACAAGGGCAGAGCCCTCATGACCTAATCACATCTTATTAGGCCCCACCTCACAACACTTGCATTGAGGATTAAGTTTCCAATACACGAACTTTGAGGGACACATTCAAAACGTAGCAGATGCATGTTACAAAACAGGAGCAGAAACACAAATTCTCTGAGTTCAAGAACTGAATTCTACAGATAGATTTTTTTTTTTTTTTTTTTTGAGATGGAGTTTCACTCTTGTTGCCCAGGCTGGAGTGCAGTGGTGCAGTCTTGGCTCACTGCAACCTCTGCCTTCTGATTTCAAGTGATTCTCCTGCCTCAGCCTCCTGAGTAGCTGGGATTACAGGTGCCCATCACCATGCCCAGCTAATTTTCGTATTTTGGTTTAGTAGAGATGGGGTTTCACCGTCTTGGCCAGGCTGGTCTAGAATTCCTGACCTCGTGATCCACCCACCTTGGCCACCCAAAGTGCTGGGATTACAGGTGTGAGCCACCGTGCCCGGCCAACAGATTTTTTTTGAATGAAAAGATCCATGGTATCTTCAGTTTGTATATTGCAAAAAAATGATGATGCTACTTCTGTAACCTGACAAGGCAAGGCCTAAGCCACTTAAACCTAAGCCAGCAGCAGCCAGCCCTCCTACAGAAGAAATGGAAATCACCTTCACTGCTCCAACACAATTGTATGCTTCTGTCTTTCAGTTCTTTCTGTGTCTCTCTCTATCCCTTTTTCTCTTTGTGTGTGTGCATCAGACATACACAAATACACCACACACGATTTTTACTACATAAGTTACTATAGCAGACTGCTAGAAATTCAAGAAACCAAATAATGCCTTCATTCAAGGAAAGGTGGAATAATATACTTCGTTTTCTTTTATGGAAAAACAATCAAGCACTAAATTCACTGATGAAGGGGAAATTATTGAAACTGGAGAGGAAAGGGGATACTGGATGTGAAAAACATCTATATATACCTCAGATAAAATCACTTCAATCATCTGTGATTGTCCTATGTCAAATCAAGCCATTTTTTTCCAATTACTTTATTATTCTCCAACAAGAGAGCTAGATTAGATAATCACATATGAATTTCAGATTGTGCTTGCTAACTGACGTTTGCCAATAGCAGTCACTTGAAAAGAGCTGCTCTAAGACAAACTATTCTAAATGAGTGGTTTGGCATGGAGGGGAGGTCGCTTTCTTTTAACTCATCCCTTCCCTCCCCACACATCAATTAACTCAGTAAAATGTTTACCAGATGGTTCTAACTCTAAACTTTGGTTAATTTTCCTCACGTTCACATATGAGACAGCCTGAACATCAGATGGTGCTGAAAACAGAACCAAGAACCAGAAGTCCCAAACTGTAGGACATCAGTCCCCAAGTCTAACAGATCTCAGTCCCTTAGGTCTCAAATTGTAGACCATTAAAGTGTGGCTAAATGTTGTGTTTTATTACAATGTAATTATTTTAAAAAGAGCTAACATTGAAAAATTAGAAGTCTTTCAATAAAAATACAGATTTCTGGATTCTTTTGAGTAATCAGAAGCTGTCACAATAGGCAGATGCTCCATCAAAGCAACAATAGGTAGAGCTTCACTCATTTATGCCACTTTCTTGCCGTAGAGACACTTGAATTTGCACCCTGCAATAGAACAACAACAAAAACGCATCTTAACACTCTAAACTGAGAAAAGGTAAAGGAATAAGTCACATCATGTGGGGTTTTTTTTTATTCTCAAGACTTTCTGTATTTACTGGCTGTTGTTCCCAATGAAGTTTCTCAGGACTTAGGGGGCACTCCAATGCAGCCATGATTCGGAATTACTGTTATGGGTTCACTGCTTCTATCTGCCCTTCTGAAATCAAAATGTTATAGAAGCCAAAAGCTTTCTCATCACTCCTTTGGTGACAACACCTGATGTGAACTGATGGGAGGCTATTTACTATTTTTATTTTTCTTACTTAGTGTGAAAATTCATGCATGAAACTAGAGAAATATTAATGTGTTTGACTCTATGGTGTTGCACCTGATCCTGCCAGTGGTGTTTGGTAACAGGCATAGGCACCATATTATCTTTCAAAAATCCCCTAAATCCTGCTGTCTGAGTGCACGCAGCCCTGAAAGTTTCCAACAGAGGCCTTGGCAACCATATATATAAATATATATACTTGATCCCCACGCCAGGGAAAACGTGTATATTCTAAGGTGAAAAACCAAACAGTGCTGTCACTTAGGAAATACTAAATGAGCATTTGCTATTAAAGCTATTTGCTAGTAACACTGTTTCCAATCCTTAAAAAGTTCATGAATGGAGAACATGAGGAAGAAATGTAAAAAAATGACAATATTGTGAACTATGGCAGCAGGAACAAAGGAGGCAGAGAGTATGGTGCAGATAACTCGCCTCAGGACTCTAGAGTAGATGTTCAGAAGAGATGGTTGGAATCTGGAAAAGAAAGTCCAGCTTCTTCCCAAGTTTGTAAATAGAGGTACAGAAGAGAGGCAGCAGCAGCCCCTGATTATGGTGTTGAAAGCTGAGGCTCCATTTGTCTCCCACCACAGGGAAAGTGCACCATGACTTGTTCAGAAGGAATTTGTGAAGGCGAGCTGTCCTCTGTGGGACACTGTGTGTGCTCTCAACTTGGGTGTCCTCCCTTCTTTCTTTGTGCTGTGCTGGAGGGAGGTGCCTTGCAGCAATCTGTGAACCTTCAAAAATCAAAACCCCCCCAAACCCAACATCTACCCCCACAAACACAAAACTGGAGGGCCCAAGTCTGCCCTTGGTCTTTCCCCAGGTTGTTAGGGATGCTTTGTGGTTAAAATAGGGCAGGGGGAGGAGTAGTTCAAAGACACACAATGTCTAGGAGGCAGTAATATGCAGTTATGTTAGTCTTCATCAGCCAAAACTCTGAAGGACAGTGTGTAAGTGCACAATTGTTCTTAAACAAAGCAAAGACTCATTATTTGTCTTCCTAGACTTCCTTAGTTCTGTCTTTGTGTGTTGCATCTCTATTATACATAGACAAATACACACACCGTTTTTACTACATACGTTACCATAGCAGAGAATTAGACATTCAAGAAACCAAATAACCTTGTGAGGCCTCCTGTAAAGCAGATGCTACCTTATGGGGCCTGGATCTAACTAAGCTTCTCCCAGGGGGTAAATCAGGTGTTTATAAACATTAACTCTTTCTGATCACCAGTGGCATCTTTGATGGCTCTACCATGTATGAAATAGTGACCTGATGAAGAGGAAAGAGTTACAGAGCCTCCTCTGGCTCTCTCTACTTCCTCCTAGGTGCTGCTTCAGGTGCCAGGGAAAACATGCATATTATAAGGTGCATAACCAGATTTCCACGTCAGAAAAAACAAGTGTCATTCACAATACAAAAGGTACAGAACCAGCCTGTGTCCGTTAACAGATGATTGGATAAAGAAAATGTGATATATATACACAATGGTATACTATTCAGCCATTTAAAAAGGAGTAAAATCATGTCTTTTGCAGCAACATAAATGGAATTGGAGGCCATTATCTTAAGTGAAACAAGTCAGACACAGAAAGACAAATATTGCATATTCTCACTCATAAGTGGGAGTTTAAAAATGTGTACACATGAACATAGAGAGTGGAATCGTAGACTTTGGAGACTCAGAAGGGTGAGGGGATGGGAGTTGGTAGATGGTGAAAAATTACTTAATTGGTACAATCTACATTATTCCAGTGATAGATACCTGATGTAGCCACTGTGCAATCTATGCATGTAACAAATTTGCCCTTGTATCCCAGAAATGTATACAAATAAAAAATAAAATAAAAGGCAAATCAAAGCATGCTTTCTTTAAAAAGAAAAAAACAAATGGGAATCTGTAGTCCTGTGAAAGGTACAACAGAGTAACAGGTTGCCCCCAGGAGAAAGGCAATCTGTCCCCTCTGACTGGTCCCCTCTATAGTCAGTGCCCTGGGAAATAGGCACCCCTTTCTGGCAGTGGCACTGGAAGAGCAACTACACTCTCCAATTTCTTATCAGCAGCCTTCCTCCTATAATATGGATATTTGCCAGCCTTGCAAGGTGTAGTGACCTGCTGTATTAAAAGGAAAAGATTTATGGTACAAACTATTGTTAAGAAGAATGATCCCAAATGGAAAAAAAGCAGATTGTCTATTGCATGTCTTTACAAAGTCATATTAGAGCATTGTCTGATAAGTTCCCCCTTAGGATCAGCTGATGCTCTAGGGAGAGGTAGCTTTTTGGTTGACATACTACTTACTATTGATTAGAATCTGTCAGGAAAAATGGTGAAAGACTTTGAAACGGACAAAGAAAGATTTCTGGACGTACTAGCTTATTCTTCCAGGCTATATGTGCCTTTCATTGTCTTTGAACTATTTTACAACTCTGTGCATTGCAGAAAACTGATAATAATCCAAATTATGCTTGTTCATGGAAATGCAAATAAAATTGTCCAGGCAATTTAATTGATCATTGCCTTATGATCATTGATCTGTTTTGCATCTGCTTATATATTCATCTCAGTATTCCTGGTTGCCAATATATCTTTGTGTTCTTTAAATTCTCCTTTGAAATTCTTATGACATCTACCTTATTCCCTCACTAATTAATGAGTTTATTTTGTATTTGTTCAAAACTTATGGTTTTACCTTCAAAAAATTACCCCTTAACTGGTCCAAAGATTTTGTAAAGTTAGATATTAATTTTTAGAAGATGGACAAAATGCAAATATGATTTCTATTGGGTAGAAATGATAACCCCAAAGGTTACCGTTTTATTCCCCTGTAGGAATTGGTTAATTAATCAATTTTGTATCTTAATTTGCAATCTTATTCCAGTGTTCTGTTTTAGATGAAGAAGATATGTAGTCATTCATTTATTCATTTACCATTTCCTTTTGTCCTTGAACCCTTGAGCCTGTTGGTTCCCTCACTAGTGAATTAAATACGTCTTTGACACATATTTATTAAGTATTCATATGAGACCATGTTTTTAACTTTTTTGAAAACTACACTTGACATTATATAGCACTTGGCAATCTATTCTAAGTGTGAACTAAAACAACAAGTGTTACTTTAAAGCCTGACCCTAAGATTTCATTCCAGAGACAGCACAATTTAAGCTAACTCCTAAATAGGCATAATTGGCTATTAAGCAAAAGTCTCTGGGAATAAAAGTCAAAATGGTTTGGGATAAGATGATAAGATAAATTACTCAGGATGTTTAAAGCCTTGGAGACGGGGGCCTACAAGCTGGAAAGGAAAAAGAAAGTCATCTAGAAATTCTTGAGAGAGGGCCCAGAAACATAGCAGAAAGCTAGAAGTGGGATAAAGTGCTGGTTGGTGATGGCTCCTTGGTGCCAAGTAGAGGATAGGAGTTTTAAGGATGAGGTGTTCTAATATTCCATTTTAAGTTGTTTGCTCTACTGGTCTGTGATGTAACCAACACACACACACACACACACACACACACACACACACACACACACACACACTGCCATTGCCTATAGCATTCAGTAAAATCTATTACAAACATATCCTTGACTTGGGAGCACTTGGATGGGGAAGGGAACAGGACCACCAAATTTGGAAATGAGTAGTCATGAACAGGGATGAATAACAGAGAGAGGTGAAGGATTCAGCAGAGCCCTAAGCACCAGAAAGGAGGGACACTGGGCTTCCAAAAATATGTGGGCATTTTCACTTCAACCATACGATGAAAGTTGAAAGATTAGCAGACTTCCTCATGCTGACACTAGGGTTGTTCATGCAAATAGCATTGTTTCAGAACCAAATGTGTGGGAAAACTTTAATAGTTTCATGTGTGGGAAAACTTTAATAGTTCCACCCCACTGCACCAAAGGACCGAACCCTCTCTCCTTAGCGCTTAAAAGCACTTTAAGCATATTTAACTCCAATACTAAGGTGCATTATAAATATTTGTGTTTTATATGTGCTTATATGTGTATATGTGTATTAATGTGTGTGTGTGTGTGTGTGTGTGTGTGTGTGTGTGTGTGTATTCCATAGTTTTTTCCCTTCCTGGACTAGGATTTAAATTTCCCAAGGCAGAGACCATTTCTTCATTCATTTATCTTTCACTAGAGAATGTCATACGATGCCCTGAAGACCCTCAATAAATGTTTGTTGAATGACTTACAAAGCCAGCCTTGACCTGGCTCATCTTCATTTCACTCCACCTCACTCCTGAGGATGAGAAAGTCTAGTCTCTTTCTAGTGGGTCATAGACAAGACCACATAATCCAGGCTGAAACTGCCTTGCTGGAAGCTCCCTAATTCTCTGGACTGTTGGTTTAATCTCACCTGGTAACAACCTATAAAATAGCTGAAAAAGCCAAGGGTCTCTTGCACATCAATGTTTCCTTCATTCTTTCGCTGATTCATTTTAGCCCATCTCTTGCTGTTACCGTGCCTTTATTCCTTTTCCTTTGCAAGAATTTTTAGCAGTTTTCTGTTCCTTTTGTCCTCATTATTTCTGTTCCTTTTGTCCTCACTATATCTGTTCCTTTTGTCCTCATTATATCCTCTCTGCTGTTATTTAGTTTTATCGTACATAATTTGTAGTCCAATGCAAAAATCCATCCCCCAAATCAACAGTCATTTATTCATTCAATCATTCATTTATGCTGTATTTCTTCAGTACCTACTATGAATGTGCTGATAAAAAGAATAAAACATATAAATCTGGTTCCTGCTCCCATGGAACTTACAATCTCATGAGGGATCCAAGCATTAACTAATTAAATACACAAACCTGTGTATAATTGCAACTGAACAAGAAGAAAACAAAATTATTCTGTGAAGCTGACCTAGACCAGGGAATTCCCAGCAGTGGGAAGACTGCACTTAGGCCCAGCAGCAGGCAGGAGAAAGGAATGACTAAGGAACGGAACGGTCAATGTGGTGTGAACCTCTAGAACAAAACAACAAGGAAATATGGGCCAGATGTTGCTGAGTCTTATCATCATGCTAAGGATTAATATAAATGAGAAAGCTCAAATGCACTACAAAAGGAGTACAACTGCAACACTCATACAATTACTGAATGGCACTGCTTGCTTCAGAAGGGAGAGTTACTAGAGAGTAGAAATTCATCTCTGCATTTTTTCTATGTAATTATGACAGATTTGCTTTCCTCCTTGTGTGAAAAAAGATTCCAGACAATTATTGGCTAACTTGCTCTGAAAGTACTCTGTTTTATTCTGGTATGTTTGAAATGCTCTGTAGGAAGAAAGTTTCAAACCCACTTACCACTTTTTAAGAGTCAAATTGGCCTAGCAGACTGTAAGATTATGGGTCCTAGCAAAATAGAGACTCCATACTGATTTCCTATTGATCAAGGAAGAGAAAGAGAATTAAACAAATTATTAACATTTTTACTAAGATAGTTTCTGTTTTAGTCCATTCAAGCTGTTATAACAATATACCTTAGACTGGGTAATTTATAAACAACAGAAATTTATTGTTCACAGTTCTGGAGGCTGAGAAGTTCAAGATCAAGGTGCCAGCAGATTCAGTGTCTGGTGGAGGCCTGTTTCTCCTAAAGGGCACCTTCCAGCTGAGTCCTCACATGATGGAAGAGGCGAATGGGCTCCCTCTAGCCTCTCTTATAAGGGCACTAATCCCATCCATAAGGGCAGAGCCCTGATAACCTCATCACCTCCCAAAGGCCCCACCTCCTATCACATTGGGTATTAGATTCCAACATTTGAATTTGCAGGGGGGTCGGGGGAACATTAACATTCAGACAATAGCAGTTTCTTTTGCTGATTGAAAGGTAATTATAACAAGATGAAATGTGAACATTTTATATACATAGCATGACTTTGGTATGGTTTAGTGAAAACTCTAAGTGGGAGAGGAACAAACCTACATTCCCTGGTGACTTGGTCTGGACTAGGGATGACCAATCTTTGTAATGTCACCCTTTTACCTATAAAGATGTATCAGGAAGGAAATCTTAGCTAAAAATTCTTGATCATGTTTAATTTTTTTTTAATTTCACAGCTTCTGCTGATTTTTTCTGCTGCTGGGGGATCAACACTTGGTGTTGGAGGCTATTTTATTGATAGCAACACCTGGCTATGCAAAGTGTAACCCTAGAACCTGCATGTGAGAAACAAAATTGTTCTGAATAATAAAGTAAAAGTCTATGTATTAGTCTGTTCTCATGCTGCTAATAAAGACTTACCCAAGACTGGGTAATTTATAAAAGAAAGAGGTTTAATTGACTCACAGTTCAGCATGGCTGGGGAGGCCTCAGGAAACATAATCATAGCGGCAGGAAGAAGAAAAGTGAGAGCTGAGCAAAGGGGGAGGTCCCTTATAAAACTATCAGATCTCGTGAGAACTTACTATCATGAGAATAGTGTAGGGGAAACTGCCCCCATGATTCAGTTACCTCCCACTGGGTTCCTCCCACCACATGTGGGGATTATGGGAACTATAATTCAAGATGAGATTTGGGTGGGGACACAGCCAAACCATATCAGTCTGTCACCATTGAGGGCAAGGAAAATCCTGTGGACTGTATTGACTTAAAATGTATCTGAAGTATAATGTCTATGATATACTTTGTTTATCCTTGGGAAACATGTTTTGTTCAAGAGCTATACACAGGGGGCCAGAAGTAAGTCTGTGGAAATGTATTTTTACCTCATCCTAGGGAAATGTGTCACATGAGTGCTAAAGTCCATCCATTCGGGACTGTTCTACTAAAGCCCTGTACCCTCCTCTAGTGTTATTTAAACTGAGAAGATCAGACTTGGGGGAACTATTTTGGTTTAGCATATTTTATCTATGGGCTACCCAGGTGGGAAATAACAATGGATTGTAAAATTAAACCAAACCTTATGAATTAAGAAAGGAGTTACCTTGGAATAGGGGTGGTCAAGATTCACACAGTAAGTAAAGGAAGCTCTCTGAAGATGGAAGGCGAAGATTGAGATACTGGGCTGGGACCTGGGATGCCCAGATGGGATGCAGAAATCTGCCATAAAGAGTTTAACATTTTGGTTTTCAGTGGACTCTCAGAAGGGTCGTATTAACTGCCAAAAACCAAAATTTCAACAAATTGAGTTTAATGGTCTCACTGGCTTTTATTAGTGATTCATGAATCAGGCAGTATCTCATCTATGAAAGAAAAGGGTGCTTCACCAGGCATGGCAGAACAGTTTGTTTTTGTAAGGTAGCTTGAACTAGAACAAGGAAATAGCATAGTGAAAAAAAAAAGCAGACTGGCCATTTCAAAATTACTTTCCTTAGAGAGTTAAGCAGAGGGGACTTCCTTATCATGCCAGCTCAGATTGACTGGGACCCTTATGATTGCTTGCTATGAATCTCCAATTTTTTGGAAAACTGGACCATTTCTAAGTTCAGTTTGATAATATAGCACCTAGCACAGTGACTCCCTGCTTGTTTGGTCTAGTCTTTTGGAGCCTAGTGCAGGAGCTCAATCCAAAACAATGGCCTCCCATAAGTTTTACGTAATGTGACCCTGGTTTCAAGTCCTCTACCTCCAAAGCTGTAATCCATCTTATTATCCTAAAACATTCAACAGCCAATAATACAAGACACAAGAAGAGTGACAAGCTTCTCTGTATCATCGGTCCTTGGAGCCCAGTGTGGCATTAAGCATTGTGTCTAGACAGAATGGTAGTACCAGGGTTCCAGTTCATGGTCAATGCAGACCAAACAGAAGCCTAAAGTGTGGCTAGAAGTCCATGTTGCCATGGAGATCTTGGCCTGCCCCAGAGTGAACAAGGGATAAACTCTGTCTTTTTTCTAAGTTCACTGGAAGAAGGTGACGTTTGGAAGCTAGGCAGATATTTGCATTTCCAGTAATTCTAGACAACACATCTTATCCACCTAGTTTCTTTTCTGCCATTCACTAGTCATGAGATTTTATACACATACATACACACATATATATATGTATACACATATACACAGACTCACAATATACACACACACCCACAGATATATGTATGCATATACATATA
>NC_045456.1:10176157-10209299 GCF_002776525.5 Piliocolobus tephrosceles | reverse complement strand
TATGTATGTATATACATATACACAGACACACAATATACACACACACCTACAGATATATGTATGTATATACATATACACACACAATATACACACACATATAGCCACACGAATAGACACACACACACACGCTCTCTGTCTCTTTTTGATGTGGGAAAAGTTGTAGAGTATTTGAAGACAGTATTCATGTTCTCCCGTGTTCTTCTCATCTCCAGCTTCTCTAAATAGATAAAAGTCTATCTGAGGGGGCTGCAGTCAAGAGTGGTGGGCTTAAGGTTCAAGGAGTGATAAAAGGTTGTTATTTAGGGGCGAGGTGCAGTGGCTCACACCTGTAATTCCAGCACTTTGGGAGGCCGAGGTGGGTGGATTGCTTGAGACCAGGAGTTCAAGACCAGCCTTGGTAACATGGTGAAACCCCGTTTCCACAAAAAAATACAAAAATTAGCCTGGCATGTTGGCACATAACTGTAGTCCCACCTACTCAGGAGGCTGAGGAGGAAGGATTGATTGAGCCTGGGAGGTTGAGACTACAGTGAGCCATGATCCTGCTATTGTACTCCAACCTGGGCAACAGAGCAAGACCCTGTCTCATAAAAAGGAAAAAAAAAAAAAGAGTTGTCATTTAGGAATTACTCACAGGGCCATCTTCACAGATGAACACGTAGTGTGATTTGAGGTTAATTCACAAAGTCCTCCAAGTGCACAGATATCTTTCTCCCAGGCTCTTTCTTGGTTCCTAAACCTCCAGTTACTTATCCTTTGCAGTCTCACTTGCCCCTGGGCCCTATCGCCTGCAAGTTTAATCTTGCATGATTCTTGAGCCATAGTAATCAAGGCTATTAAAGCCTGAGTTTGGTCCTGTGGGTGTGCCCAGGATAAACTCTGCTATGGTTTTTATGTTCATTAAGCTATAGCCATTCTCCAACACCAGTTGTATCACATCAGTCTGGCTACAATGTTCTGGGTTTTGTTTTCCTAATTGACCCTCCAGTTTTCTCTACCAGAAATAAAGTTTATCTCTAAACCCCAGTAAGCCAGGGTCTTTATTCCCGTCCTACATCACTTAACACTGACAGTGATGGAGTCTCCTGAACAACAATGACCCTGCCCTGTCTACACTCCCATTTGAATGGAGATATTTCTCTTGCTCTGCCCTACACACTGAACAGGACAGCCAATAATTTTACCAAAAGTCTGAAAAAAGTCCGAGTTTGATTCACCCTGGGGGAGTATATTTTGTACTACTGGCTATCCACTTTGAGGACCAGCTCTTCAGCTCTATCAATTCATATAATTCTAGCCTTAAGCCCTTCCAGTTTCTTTCTCTTTCCCTGGGCCTGTGATACTTCTCTCTAAACATCTTATTCAGCCAAACCTTCTGAAATATGGCCATGGGACTCAGGAAAATGCAAGTCAGAGAGGTATAACCAATTGGAATTTTCATTCCCCAAGAAACAAGGGAGGGAATTTGAATCCCCAGAATAAACAAAAAGGAAATTACTAGAGCAATTTTATTTGAACCATTGGTGAAAAATTAAAGGTATTTAAGTGATAAGCAATCAAAAACGTAAGTTATTGGTAAAATGCAAATGTTGCACATATTTTCCACATAAAAGCAATTCATTGCTGTCAGAAACCATTTCTGGTAGTCTCTAGCCTTCCAGACATATACCTCATGCTCTTCAGCTGTTAGGTCTGCTTGGAATCTGTATTAGTTTTCTATTGCTATATAACAAACGACCACAAACTGGGCAATTTAAAACAACATACATTTGTAATCTCGTAGTTTCTGTGGGTAAGGAGTCCAGGCATGGCTTAGCTGGATTCTCTGCAAGAATTCAATCAAAGTGTCAACTGGGCCTGGGTTCTCATCTGAAGGTTCAACTGGAGATGGATCTGTCTCAAACCTCACATCACTGTCAGCAGCATTCAGTTCCTGGTGGATTGCTGGACTAAGGACCTCAGTTTCTTGTGGGCTCTCAGCTCCTCACTGTGTGGTCCTCTCCATATGACAGCATACAACATGGCAGCTTGCTTCTTCAAAGCCAGCAAGGGAGAGAGAGTCTTCTAGCAAGACACATTAAAATCTTGCTTATGTAACATAATCACATATGTGAAATCACATACATCTGTCATGCTTGTTGTATTCTATTGCTTAGAAACGAGACCTGTCCTGCCAATACTCAAGGGGAGGGGATTGTACAAGGGTGTGAATCCCAGGAGGTAGCAATCATGAGGGCCACCCTAGAATCTGTCTGCCATACGTAGAAAAGTTTGAGAAGCAAAGTCTTAAGCCATTACTGGCCATTAACATCTCAGCTGTAATAACTTACCAATCAAGAAAGAGCAGAACTAAAGACTATTCCCTTGTATGGATCAGGAGACAATCTACTCACAGGGGAAGTTAACACTATGCCAGCTCAAATAATAATTGTGTGTGTCTGAATTCTCTTTTTTTTTTTTTTTTTTTTTTTTTCTGAGACAGGGTCTTGCTTCATCACCCAGGCTGGAGTGCAGTGGTAAGACCATAGCTCACTGCTGTCTCAAACTCCTGGGCTCAAGTGATCTCTCACCTTGGCCTCCCGAAACACTGGAATTGTGGGCCTAAATTCTTTTTATTTCAAAAATAAAAGCACTGGAAAATAAAGCCCTTGGAAATACAAAAATGAGGGAAGGACAGAAACTATAGGAGGTGTCCAGAATTGGTTGGAGAAATGAATAAGAAAACAGGAGGGAAAAACAGACTCATCTCCTCTCTAAAAGTATAAGCATCCTGCCCCATCTCTGACCTTACTGATTACAAGACCCAATTCATTTTCCTTGCTAGATTGCATTTCACTTCTAAGATCTGATGGTATTGCTCATCTATGAGGTAGTGTAGCATGGTAATTACTTACATGGACTCTGCTACCCACTGCTTGGCTCTGATCCCTTTTACTACCCCTTCTCAGGTAAATTATTCATACTCTCTGTGAATGCTTCTTGGTTGTAAAATAGGATCTTAGTAATGTCTACTTTGAAGAGTTGATGGAATGAAATGAGTTGCAACATGGACAGTGCTTAGAATAGTATCTAGACACAGTAAGTGCTGCATACATTGTAGCCACTGCTATTATTTTTTATTTGTTTATTTATTTTTGAGACAGAGTCTCACTCTGTCGCCCAGGCTGAAGTACAGAGGCATGATCTCGGCTCACTGCAACCTCCGCCTCCCGGGTTCAAGCAATTCTCCTGCCTCAGCCTCCCGAGTAGCTGGGAATCCAGGCATGTGCCACCACACCTGGCTAATTTTAGTATTTTTAGTAGCGATGGGATTTCACCACGTTGGCCAGGCTGATCTTGAACCCCTGACCTCAGGTGCCCACCTCGGCCTCCCAACGTGCTAGGATCACAGGTGTGAGCCACTGTGCCCGGCCTACTATTATTCTTTGAACAGGTATTGATTGGGTGCCTGTTAAGTGTATGTTTAGACCATCTCTTTCACCATCCAAATTAGTCTAGAGCCACTCACAGATTTCATCATGTGTTCCTATATTTGACAATGCCATTGTGATAGCCTTAGCAATGCAGTGCATGGCTGTCTCAAACATTTTCTCTTGTTAAAAACAAAGGGATCTGGCCGGGCGCAGTGGCTCATGCCTGTAATCCCAGCACTTTGGGAGGCTGAGGTAGGTGGATCACCTGAGATCAGGAGTTTGTAGACGAGCCTGGCCAACATGGCAAAACCTCGTCTCTACTAAAAAGTTTGTATTTTTAGTAATTTTTGTAATTAGCCAGGCATGCTGGTGGGCACCTGTAATCCCAGCTACTCGGGAGACTGAGGCAGGAGAATCACTTAAACCTGGGAGGCAGAGGTTGCAGTGAGCTGAGATCGTGTCACTCCACTTTAGCCTGAGCCACAGAGTGAGACTCAGCCTCAAAAAATAAAAATAAAAATAAAGGGATCTAATGCATTACAAAGTTCTATATTGATCAACAATTACTATAATTAATTGAAACAGAATTTAATAGACGTGGTTCAGCCAATTTATTTTCTCCTTCTTCAAAAATAAGGAGGAAGACTCTCAGTCCCTCGTCTTTCATTCGGAGTGTAGTCAGCCTCGAGAGTGCCTGGCCTGTAATGTAAAATTACCCACATCCACAGTGGTAGTCACCTTTTCTGCATTCCGACCTTGAAATTCAGCCTCGTGTTTATCCTTCATTTTCTGTCTCCCTTAGAATTTTTTCATTTTTAAAACCAGAGTCATGATAATGGTTCCAGTATTTATTTATTTATTTAGAGACAGGGTCTCACTCTTTCACCCAGGCTGGAGTGCAGTGGCACGATCAAGGTTCACTGCATCCTTGACCTCCCGGGCTCAAGTGATTCTCTTGCCTCAGCCTCCAGAGTAGCTGGGAACACAGGCACACACTACCATGCCGGGCTAATTTTTAAAAAATGTTTGATACAGATGGGATCTCACTATGTTGCCCAGGCTGGTCTTGAACTCCTGAGCTCAAGCAGTCCTCCCACCTTGGCCTCCCAAAGTGCTGGGATTACAAGCATGAGCCACCAAGCCCAGTCCAGTGCCAGTATTTAAAAGCATTTAGTCATAGTAACCTCTAGGGCCCAAAGAAAGCTATGAAATCTGATGCTTGTTACTCAGTTTGGGGATATATATAACTCCTAACATAGCACCCCCCTGCTCAATCTGGTAGCTCTCAAATTCTATTCACAGCTATATTTTTGTCTTTGCTTTACAAAATCCCTCACCTATTGCACTTCTGCAAAGATTGGTTTAAAGCAGTGTTTTTCAAACTTTAATAAACACACCATCCATCCTCTGTGGATCTCGGTGGAATCAGATTCTGATTCAATAGGTCTGAGGTGGGGCCCGAGGGTTGCATTTCTGACAAGCTCTCAAGTAATGCTCATGATGCAGATCAAGGGACCACACTTTGAGTAGAAAGGATTTAAAGGACAGATGCCAAGCCCAGTTACAAAATCAAACTCAGATGAGCCTCTTGAAAGATTCCAATCCAATCTCAACTGTGAAGCCTGCTCTCAACGCTGAAATTCATCCCTGACTGCCCTGTGAGCACCACCTGTTGTGGCATCACCTGAACAGAGGAGTCCTGTGGGTGATGGATTCCAAGAAAAAGTGTTGGTCTCATCTATAATCAGCCTTTTAAAAGCAAAAGCTGTTGTTAAGCCAAAGAGGATCCTACCTTATATTCCTGGTTGCGAGTGTTGGGTTTTGGAGGAGGCTGAGTTTTGGAGGGGGCCTGGTGTCTGCTGAAGAATCATCTACAGAATTGCTTGGTGTGGAGGGATGGCGGGGGGAACCCTTTATACATTTGGGATCCCAGAAGTGTTGTTCTGTTTGTGCTCAGAAGAGAAAGCACATCCCACTCTCCTACTCTGATTTTGAGACTGTTTCCTGAGGGTGGCATATGTTTTCTCACCTTCTGCCAAGCACAGAAAATGACCACAAATGGGCCCGGAGATGGCTTTGAGCTTTAATCTTTCAGAACTCCTATTAAGTGGTTGAAAAATATGCCCCATGAATCAGTGAATGGGTCCAAAAGATTTGAAGCTAATTCCTCAAAAAGGGAAAGAGACCATGACTAGGGCACAAATATGCTTGAAGTAGCTCATTTCAGTAAGCCTTGAGAATAAAGGGGCATCCCACAGTGCTTTGAGATCACCGTGTCACAGCCTGGTTGCAATCAGAATCACTGGGAATTGTAAAAACACCAAGCCTGAGTCTCATGTCAGCTGTTTGGGGTAGGTACAGAGAGTTCTAATGTGCAGCTAAGGCCGAGAAACACTTCTAGATGAGTGGTTCTCAAAATGGAGCAGGCACCTAAATCACCTAGAAGTCTTTAGAAAACAGATTCTTCTGTCCTACCTGCAGAATTCCTAATTCAGTAGGTTTGGGATAAGTCTAAAAATTTGCATTTTGAATAAGTAAACAGGTGATGGTGATGCGGCTGGGCTTATGCCACACTGTAGAACCATTGTTCTCCATCAGGGATCAGCCAACTATGGCCCTGGGTCAAATTCAGCCCTCCACCTGTTTTGGGATAATAAATAAAGCTTTATTGAACACAGCTGATCTCATCATTTACATAATGCCTATGGCAGAATTGAGTTCTTGCAACAACCTATAAAATGTTTTAGACTTTAGTTGGTACATCACCATCAGGTGGAGGGGTTGTAAAAACACAGATTGCTGTGCCTCACCCAGGGTTCCTGGTTCCGTAGGTGTGGGGCAGGGCCTGAGAATCTGCAGTTCTAACAGGTTCCCAGATATAGTGATGCAATGACAACCAAAGTGATTGTCCTACTCTCTACTCTCACACAGTTATTCAATACTTCTATAACCCCAGATGTGTAAAGGGTTTTTTCCCACACACCAAGCAATTCTGCAGATAATTCTCCTTAATTGAATTAAAGGACACCCAACTTGTGTCCAACACTACCTGGAGACAGCGTCAGATCCCACAGGTTGAGGGCTCAGACCCACAAGACTGCCCCTACTTAAGATGCCATTCACAAGTTTAGGTTATAGCCTGTGCTTCTGACTGACCAGGGTCCCCATAACCCCTTCCTTGGGTTCAATTAATTTGCTACAGTGGCTCACAGAGCCCAGGGAAACACTTTTACTTACATTTACCCATTTATTATAAATTTATTATAAAGAATGTTACAACAGATCCAGATGAACAGCCATATGGAAGAGAAGCATAAGGTAAGGTATGGGGAAGGGGCGTGGACCTTCCACGCCCTCTGCGGGTGCACCACCCTCCAGGAACTCCCATGTGTTCAGGAATCCAGAAGGCCACCTAAACCCTGTCCTCTTGGGTTCTTATGAAGGTCTCATTACATAGGCATAATTGTTTACATCATTGGCCATTGGCGATCAACGTAAAGTTCAGTCGTTTCCTCTCCCCAGAGGCCAGGGAGGTGGCCTGGAAAGTTCCTTCCCTCTAATCACATGATTGGTTTCCCTGGCAACCAGCCCTCAACCTGAGACACTACAGGAGCCCACCAAGAGACTCCTCATTAGAACAAAGGATGCTCCCATCACCCAGGAAATTCCAAGGGATTTAGGAGCTCTGTGTCAGGAACCTGGGTCAAAGATCAAATATTGGAACAAAAGATCCTCCCAGCACTCCAATTGTTCAGACAATTACAAGGGTTTTAGAAGCTCTGTGCCAAGGACTGGGAGCAGAGACCAATATATGTATTTTGTATTATTTCACAGCAGGTGATACTGATGCTGCTGGGCCAGGGACCACACTTTGAGAACAACTGAGTTGGTTCTTTTTAATACAAATATAATTTCAACTTTCATTTTAGATTCAGGATTACATGGGCAGGTTTGTTACATGGTGATATAGTTTGGCGTTTCCCCACCCAAATATCATGTCAAATTGGAATCTTCAATGTTGGAGGAGGGGCCTGGTGGGAGGTGATTGGATCATGGGGGCGTATTTCCCTCTTGCTGTTCTCGTGATAGTGAGTGAGTCCTCATGAGATCTGGTTGTTTAAAAGTGTGTAGCACTTACTCCTTTGCTCTCTTACTCCTGCTTCAGACATGTAGAATGTGTCTTTTTTGCCTTCTGCCATGGTTGTAAGTTTCCTGAGGTCTCCCGAGCCATGCTTCTTGTACAGCCTGTGGAACTGTGAGTCAATTAAACCTCTTTTTGTATAAATTACCCAGACTCAGGCAGTTCTTTATAGTAATGAGAGAACAGAATAATACACATGAGTATATTGAATGATGCTGAGGTTTAGGGTACAAATGATCCTGTCACCAAGGTAGTGAGCCTAGTACCCAATAGTTTTTCAGCCCTTACCCTCTTCCCTTTCTCCGCCTCTTGCAGTCCCCAGTGCCCGTTGTTTCCATCTTTATGTCCATTAGTACCCAATGTTTAGCTCCCACTTCTAAATGAGAACATGCAGTATTTGGTTTTCTGTTCTTGTATTAATTCACTTAGGATAATGGCCTCCTGCTGCATCCATGTTGCTGCAAAGGATATGATCTCATTCTTTTTTAACGGCTGTATAGTATTCCATGGTGTGTATGTACCACATTTTCTTTATCCAATCCACCATTGATGAGCACCTGGGTTGATTCTATGTCTTTGCCATTATGAATATTGCTGGAAAGCTGCTGAGTTTAAGTATTATCTTTGGCATTCTGTAACAGTGGACTTTCTGATGAGCTCTGAGTGACTAAGGAGAGGAGTATGAATGGGTATGTGGTGCGTCCAATGAAGACCAATTCTGTCCTTCTGTTGAGTGGGATGCTTTTTCATAAATTTTTGTCCAAGTGAATGAGAGCAAAAAACAAAGGCTGAGACGTTACTTTGCAATTTGAATCAGTGCCTGTAGGCACTAGATTGAAACTCAGAATATGAGAAACAGAAGACAAGTTATTATCTTCTTCTCAGGGAAGCTGTAATTAATGGTGACTCGACTTTGTCCAGAAGCTCAGGCTGGCTTGAACAGCTGTTTTAGATATAAAAATGGTTTGCAACACAGGAGAAGTTAGATAGGGCAATGAGAAATCAAAGTCATACTGCAAGTGGAAAGTAAGAGTTCACACAGGTAAAGATTGACGTCCAGGCATGGTGGCTCACGCCTGTAATCCCAGCACTTTTGAGAGGCCAAGGTGGGGGGATCACTTGAGGCCAGGAGTTCGGAACCAGCCTGGCCGACATAGCAAACCCCGTCTCTATTTAAAAATACAAAAATTAGCTGGGCATGGTGGCACGCACCTGTAGTCCCAGCTACTCAGAAGGCTGAGGCAGGACAATTACTTGAACCTGGGAGGCGGAGGTTGCAATGAGCCGAGATCACACCACTGCACTCCAGCCTGGGTGACAGAGCGAAATTCCATCTCAAAAAAAAAAACCAGAGAGATTGACAACAGTTGAGTCCTGGTGAGTAGCAGCCTTAGTGAGTTCATGTGTTTCCTATTTTAATTGCTCTCTACTCTTTGAACATACTATTATATGACATCACTTTCAACAGTGTTGTTAGCAAGCCTTCTCTCTCTGTCTGTTGGCTCTGCTCTCTTTTGTGTTCCCTGCATCCTCAGGCATGCTCTTGGTGGCCCCAAGCTTTGCCAAATTACGTCTTCACAGGATAGCAACCCTAGTCAAAAGAGAACTTCTGTCTCCCAGGAGTTGAAACCCAAGTCCAGGGATTGGATTTCATAAAATTGACTTTGGTCTTGCCTGTCCGTCCCCAAGTCATTCACTCTTGTGTAGAAAACCCTGATTGTCCCTGGGAGCTACAGTGGTGTTGACCTTACCTAACTCTTAAACTGGGGAGTGGCACAGGGGCAGTCCCTAGAAGACAACCGAGGGGAAGGGAAGGAAGCTGGGAAGTACACCCGCAGAGGTCCACTTCAGCCTCTCTTCACTAAGGAAGTGGATGTGTCTGCTTTTCTGAGAGGCAGGAGCACTGTTCCATGTGAGCCTTCATTTTTGTATGCTCAAGTATGAAGCCAAGCTGGGTGCAGTGGCTCACACCTGTAATCCCAGCACTTTGGGAGGCTGAGGCAGGCAGATCACTTGAAGCCAGGAGTTTGAGAACAGCCTGGACAAAATGGCGAAACCCTGTCTCTGCAAAAGATAGCTGGGAGTGGTGTCAGGTGTCTGTAATCCCATCTACTCAGGAGGCTGAGGCAGGGGAATTGCTTGTATCCAGGAAGTGGAGGTTGCAATGAGCCAAGATCACTCCACTGCACCGCAGCCTGGGGAACAGAGCGAGACTCCATCTCAAAAAAAAAAAAAAAAAAAAAAGGTATGGAGCCAATATGCAGAGGGTTTTGAATGGCAAGAAAATGAGAAAGAGTTTGAACTTTTCTGTTACTGGTAGAGAACTAGTAACAAGGCTTTGGAGCCATGTATTGGTGTAACAAGATATTTTGAAGGAATTAATTGAATTAGTTTTATGAGAAAGTTTGAAAAGCAGGGAAAAAATTTCAAGCCTATTGAAGTAGCTCAGAACTAGGGTAATATGAATAGGGCTATGAAACTGACAGGAAGAAAAGTACTTAGGTGACAATCTTGTAACTCCAGGAAGTTGGTAAACATGTTAGAGACAGACGCCAACTCCATGCATTCGTTCACCTGGGCTGGGATTGATATACTGCAGGTTTAGATCTGCCTTGCTTGACTGGGACACCCGCCACTTAATCAAGCTCTGGTCCTCAGCCTCCATGGGCACTTCTGCTCCCTTATACCCCCAGACTCCTGTCTCCCTCTGCTTCTGGGCCCAGGCTCAACCTGGATCACCAATGTGTGCTTCTGCTTGATTTTTGTACCCCAGAGATGCTTACTTTATCCTTAGTGTGGTGTTACATCTTTTAATATTATTTTTGTATTTTACTTAATGTAAAATGTTTGGAGCCAAGGAGCCCTCAGACTATCAACTTTCAATGCTATCGTCACCAAAAGTCTGCACACTTACTCATTAAGAATTTCCCTGAGCATTTCGTAACATGTCCCCATCCCGGTTGCCTAATGTTACTTCTTCGTCTTTTTCAATAGTAAAGGGAAAAGCACAGAAACTATATATATACACACACATATACATATCATTTTATGAGAAAGTATATATACATACACACACATATAATGTGTTTATATATGTACAGATGTGTGTATATATGTATATATAATGTATATGTATATATAATTTTTTAATTTGTAAAGAATTTACTTTTAAAAAATAGTTGGACAACTTATATGTATGTTTAAAAAAAAAAAACAAAACTGATTAGAGCCAGAGCTGTAACGAGTGAGATAGCACGGTAATTTTCAAAGCGTGTTCTGTGATTTGTGAGTAGTATGCTAGCAGTGTAATGGAGAGGACATGGAGAATTTTACTAAAAATATGAGAAAGCTTATGGTTTTCATTAGTGGAAGGAATGAAACCAGTGTAGTATATCCTGGAGGGGAGGGAAAGTGCCAATCAGTATTACCATCGAGTTTGCTACTTTTGTCATCATTCAACAGTGGGTCTCGCTAGGCAATTTTCAGTTGTATACTAAAAGGGATATGACTCTCTACCTGGTGGCAGGACTCAACGGCTGTCCTGTTGTATCCCCATTAGTACCTTTGGCTTTTGCTGTCTGTTCACCCACAATATGCCTGCGTGGGTGAGCTTAAAGGAAGGAAAAAACTGGATAGGTTATATCGTGGGTGTACTTTTGCAAATGTGGTATTTCAGCAGCCTGGAGAATTACCAAGGCAAAAGAGATGATTCTGCAGGCAAATTTAATTACTTTTAAAGAACGACCAATTCCAAATTCCAAGTCTCAGAGGAGGTTCTTATCTTCTTTCTCAGGCATTTAAACAGGTTGCTTTCACTTGGAAATCTTAGCTTAGGGGAAAGAATTAGAGCTGATTTAGAGTTTCTTGAATTTTTTTTTAAATTACAGAGGTACTACAGGCTTTTGAAATATATTCAAAACAGTGATTTAGAAATTACAAAACGTGAGTCTTCTGCTTGCCAAATGATTCCTTCATCTCATTTTCTGGGTGAAATTATTAAAAGAGTTTTCAGTTCATTTTCTGGGAATATATCTATACATCTGTAATTACATCTGTAACTAGAGCAGTGGTGCTCAGCCGGGGGTGATTTTGCCCGCCAGGGGACAGTTGGGAATGTCTGGAGACATTTTTGGTTGTCACAACTGAGAAGTGCTATTGGCTAAGGCCAGGGCTGCTGCTAAACATCCTGCAACACACAGGACATCCTCACGACAAAGAACCATCCTGCCCAGAATGTCAAATGCCACAGTTAAGAAACCCTAATCTACATATTTTCTTCATATAAGAAAGCCTGAAATAGGTATGATGTTTTAGAAAATAATTCTAAGTACAGAACCATTATTTCTTAGACGTTCTTATGGGGACTCTACCCACTAATGATCCAGAAGAATTTTCTTTCTCTTTTTAAAAGTCTTTAAATAATTTTTAGAGCAAGCATTGAAATAACATTTACTCCCAATTCCACTCACTCAGATAGGCAAAGATCATCTTGCAGATTCGGCCAGGTTGTGCCCTACCTTGGGGAAAATCAGGACAATAGGTTGGAAGCCTGAAGCTGCTTAGATGAATAGCTCCTTGGCCATCACCGAATCAGGATAGGACATCACTGGGACAGGGGGTCCTGGCTGGGACTAAAGGAGATTCGAGGCACAATGAGCTCATAATGACAATCTCACCTGCTTAATAGCTAGAAAAAGCCAGCAGTCCCATCTGCACCCACCTCCCACACCTCCAAAAGACATGGTGATTGGGTGCCTTTCTGCTTTATAATAAGCCCTTTATGCTTATTTTGATCTGCCTGTCACTTGAATAAAAATGTCAGGAGGTGGGAAAAACAAGAAGTTTGAAAGAAGCAGAACGTAAAGTTTTTTTTCCCCTTAGGCTGTTCCACAGTGTGTGCTGAGAACCGCATCCCAGTGTAGAAATCCCTATCTTGGAAGCGGGGAGACTCTTTCAGTCCAAATTCACAAATATAAACAGGGCCTACTCTACATGCGTCTTTCTTCTTTCTTTCCTACTTTTTTTCTTTCTTTCTTCCTTCCTTTTCTTTCTTTCCTTCTTTCCAAAAAATCATATCTTAGAAAACCTCAAACTTCTTAGAAAATGAATTATTGGAAAAGTACAAATACATAAAATTTAAAAATTTTGGTACGCACCAGTCTACATAGTGGAGAGTATAGGAACAAGACAGAAGAATCAAGTTTAAGGCCATTCATGGGTATTTTGAAAACCTCATTCTATAAATAACATGTATACTTCTGTTTCAAAATATATGGTCATCACTTAGCATCTTGTCACCAATTGATATTAAGAAATTAATGGAGGCCTAGCATTTTGCTAGACACAGTGCACATTTATTCCAGGCAAGTAGACATGAAAATCTTTCCTGTGGCCTTTATCAAATGCCATGATTTGTCATGCATGAAATCTAAATATTCTTTATCCTGAGCTTAATTTAAATCGTCATCATTGAAAACAGGTGCATGACTGAAGAGACAAATGCAGAGCTATGAATAGGGCAAGCAAGCTTTGATTCTAAATCTCATCATTAGCTTGCAGTAGGACATGGCTGCATTTTCCTGGGACAAAGACATCCAAAGTTTACCCCAAGATAATATCATTCATGACACCTTTCTCCCAGACTTTTGCTTCCTCCTTTTGGCTTCTAAGGAAATCAAAGGAAAAACAAATATATTTAAAATCCAACTGCTTCCCATTACTCTCACTGGGACCCCCTGGTCCCAGCCCTAGTCTTCTCCAACTCAGTCAGTGCAACAATCCTCTCAGCCGTCGCCCTGCTCTTGCCCGGGCCCCCTGCAGCCTCTTCTCTGTGGAGCCGGCAGAGGGATTCTCTTAAGAAGGAAGAAAGATCATATCACACCTCTGCTCAAAAGCCTCCAATGGTTCCTCATTTCACTCAGAGCCATTGCCCCGTCTTTGGCCACTATCTGCACAGGGCCTTTGCACATGCCATTCCCTCCATCCAGAGGGCCTCCTCTCCCTAGATGGTCAGGACTTACTTTTGGCTCTAGTCTATTTCACCCTGTAGGCCTTCACCAACAGCCTCCCCAGCAACTTCTCCCCATTGCCACAGCACTCGCTGCACTTTTTCTGGAAGGTTTTCTCCATGCTGCTTATAACCCACTCAAGACACTTTCTTTATTTGTGTATTGGTTTACTATGTGTCTGCCCTAATTGAATGAAAGTTCTAGGCAGGCAAGAATTTTTGTCTTTCTAAACTACTATATACCCAATGCCCAGAACTGTATCTGGTACAAATATTTAATGAAGAAAAAAATAAAAACCACCTGCTTCAATCAGTGCTTCTGTTTTTCCAACCCATTGAAAAGGACTACAAGTCCACCCAAGCATGAGGAATGCTAAGCAGATTAGGATCCATCCAGATTTCCTTATATCCAATTGCACATTAAAAATCTACTAGCCAGGGGCGGTGGCTCACACCTGTAATCCCAACACTTTGGGAGGCCGAGGTGGTTGGATCTCTTGACCTCAGGAGTTTGAGACCGGCCTGGGCAACTACAACAAAATACAAAAATTAGCCCTGTCTCTTCAAAAAAAAAAAAAAAAAAAACACACACACAGAAATTAGCCAGGTATGGTAGCACGTGCCTATAGTTCCAGCTACTCAGGAGGCCAAGGTGGCATGATCACTTGAGCATAGGAGGTTGAGGCTACAGTGAGCCCAGATCGCACCACTGCAGTCTGGTCTGGGCAACAGAATAAAACCCTGTCTCAAAAAAAAAAAAAAAAAAAAAATCTACTTAGGGTTTTTGATTAGGTTACTAATGACAAAATATTTTTGATAATTGGTACATACTTGTAGCATGCATAAAAGTGCAGCCACATGCAGTAAGCATGTGCAACTAACTACACATACATCTAAATAAACTTTATATTTACAAACTCTAGTTTTACCACCAATCAATTCATCTCGGAGGTGTAGGCAATGTTTTACTAACCTGCTGGAGAGAGGGCCAAGCATCAGTTAATCTGGCAAGAATTTTTTTCTGTTTTAGGCATTACTATTTCCTCAATACCTAGAATTGTACCTGGTACAAATATTTAATGAAGAAAAAATAAAAACCACACCTCTTCAATCAATGCTTCTGTTTTTCTAACTCATTGAAAAGGAGTACATGGCTACGTGATGACAAACATATAGCCCAGTGCTGTCTAACAGAAACATAACAAGAGCCATATTTTAGATTTTCTAACCCTGTCTTTCAAAACACGAAACTAGTAGTTCATTTAAAAAGTAAAATGAAACAGGTGAAATATGATTTTAGTAATATATTTTCTTTAAGCTCATATATCAAAAATATTTCAACAAGAAATCAATATTAAAAGGATTAGTGAGAAACTTGGCATCCTTTTTTGCATGAAGTCTTCAAAATCCCATGTATATTTGATACTTAAAGCATGTCTCGATTTGGACACATTTCCAGTGCTCAGTGGGGCTACTGGCTACCATATTGGGTGGCACAGACAGAAACATTCTCTGTAACTGCCTCAATGGCCCATATTAATGTAACTATTCACTCATTCAAGCCAATCAAATTTTTGAGTGCCTGCCATGTCTCAGGAAATATTCTAGGGTTTAGGATACAAACAGAACAGACAGATTTCCCTTCCTATCCAGAATTTCTATTCTAGTCAGGAAACATGAACTATGAACAAAGTAAGGAGTGAAATATTTGCAGCAGGTAAGATGCTGGGCAGTGCTGTGGAGAGGGGTGGTAGGGAAGGACCCAGGGTGGAGAGGACTGCAACTGTCAGGATGGTTCTAGGAGGCCTCACAGAGGCAGAGGGCCCTGAGCTGCCTAAGGGAGGTAAGGGAGCAGGCTTCAGGCAGAGGAACAAGAGGGGCACAGACCCTGAGATAGGAGTGTTTTTGGAGTGTCCAGGGATCTGCAAGAGGGCCACTGTGGGCTGGGGTGGGGACAGCAAAAGGCAGCATGGAAGGTAATGAGGTTGGAGAGAGAAGGGGAGCAGTGTAAGGGATTGGTGGAACTTTGGCTTTTGCCCTGAACAAAAATGGGAGCCTTGAGAGGGTTTCAAATGGAAGGGTCATAAGACCTAGATTTTACTAGCACCTTTTGGTTGAGCCCTGTACCTTGCTGCAAATCCTTGTGCACTCCCTTTTTCCCTCCATTTCCTTCTGCACATTTGCCCTGGGCTGCAACAGTAGAACGCTCTGCAGAAATGTGGTTGATCTCTTCAAAGAAGACCCTCATCCCATCCTCTGTTCTGCAGCAGCTTCTTCTTTGACCATTCAGCCATGTAGATAGATAGAAGGACTATACATTCAGCTCTCAGGAAGGCCGCCATGTGGGAGTAAAAAGATCAGTTCTGGGCAATGGCTTCCATAAAGCAGATGTCTCGTGGAAATCAAATACACCTCCTCCCCAGAGTGCATTCCATTTGTTCAGATTAAAATATATCCTGGCTGAAACTAAGACATCATCCTTCAAAGGCCTGCCTCCATGTTTCAACATGGAGACCATGAGAAATGCCCTCTAGAGCATCATTTTATTTTGTTGGTGGTATATAAAATAATGTTGTATCCTACAATATCTATATATTGTGTCTTAGATTCAATAAAATATTGTATTAGCCCATTTTATAAATAAACTGAGGCATGGAGTGGTTAAGATACCTCCCCAAGCTCACACAGCTAGTAGGGTTACTGATGGAAACTCAGAGACAGAATTCAAATCCAGGCACTCTGACCCTAGAGCCAACATACTTCACCTATACTATCTTGGAAGGTAATTGTAACAAGAATAAACATAGCATTTTCTATGCTTAACATGGCATTGGTGAGGTTTAGTGAATAGCATGTAACTAGGAGACAAACCCCTATCCTCTGGGTCCAGACCCAGCATGCTTAACCTACACCACATTAGTTACACAAACTTAGCATTCTGCGTTCTGTGGGTATACCTTCTCTGATCATAAGATGATATGAATTAGAAAGTTCACAGGAGCAACAAACTCAATTGCTTTTTCATTATAAATTCTAAACAGCAGTGTGTTGCATTTATCTAACTGGTGATTGAGCAGAGAACTGGTACATACTTTACTTACTAATGCAATGAGGCTGTTTTCCTTAGTAGAACTCATTCGACTCTGGATTTAATCCTCTGCAAGGATAAAAATGGAATAGGGAAAAGTGAAATGAAGAAATTAGGAGGTGATTAGATTTTTTGTTAATATAGAATGGAGATAATGCAAATTCTGGAGCAAAGAGAGCACTTATGGTATGAAAAATTGTAAAGCTGTTTCAACAGCTTCTTAGATGGTACCCTTTTGTGTACTACCAGAAAATGCAGAAAAAAGAAGGAAGGAAGGGAGGGAGAGAAGGAAGAAAAGAAGGAAGGGAGGGAGAGAGGAAGGAAGGAAAGATTTGTTCAGGGGTAGGTTGGAGTTAAATATGTTGCTTACTACATAGATCATCACCAAGAAAAGAGGAAATTAGTTTAACCAGATGAGATATATACAAAAATAATTACAGCTCACAAGTTTAAACTTTGCTCACCAGGCAGCTCTTTGAAATCCTAATTTCTAACTTGGGGCTAACAACCAAAAACTACTACTCATTGTTTAAGACATCAGGGTTTGGACTCCAATTGCCTCACATTCTAAATTCAATGCCAAATGACAGACTTACCTGGTTTAAAACATACTCGTTCTTCCTTTCATCATTCTTTCTTTGATATGAGCTATTTTGTGGGTCAGGAAATATAGCAAAATCCAGAAAAGTTTAAGTCTTGATAAGGTAAAGGCAACTATCTGAACCAACTGGAAATTTGTTGGTTTGGATTTAACTAATCATCATTTCTGTATATTCAGTTACATCTTATCTCCGTTTTGTGTGGTCACATGGTATACTTGAAACAAGAAAGAATGATTTTATCAACTGAGATAAATGAAAAGGGACAAAATACACAGAAATCTTCTCAGAGTCAAGATCCAGCTTTGAACTGGAAATAAAAATGATGCAGAGGACAAGAGAATAGCTATCATTTATCTGACACTGACTGCCATATCATCTCATTGAATTCCTACCATAACCCCCTGAGGTAAATATCATCATCATTCCCACTTTACAGATAAGAAACTCTATCTCAGAATGGTTAATAATTTATCTAAGGCTACACAACTAATAAAAGGCAGATCAGGCTTCAAACCATTCTATCACATGTGACTCACTATATATGTAATTATCTCCAAACATATGAATTTCAAAACATATCTGGCCCCAATGATTTGGGGTAAAGGATCGTTGGCCTGTATTTTATTAAGATTCCCACTTACATTTCTGGTGGTCCAGGAGTTAGATTTCAGTGAGGTAGAAAGTCCTGCCATGAGGTAATAGAGTTTATTTTCTGCTATGAGGTCAGATAACTATAGTGTTTTTCAGAATTTGCCTCTTTAGAATTAACTGTATAAAGGCAGTGCCTACCCATATAGAGATGAATATTTTTATATTTTAGAAAAAGACAATACAGTGTATATAATGTCTATTATTAATTCCATCAGCAGGTCCTGGGGTAGCACCCTATAATCAGACACATTAGCATTTCGGCAATGTAATGTATGAATGTTCACCCTAAATGGAAAAAAGACTATAAATAGCCTCAGGATAATTGAAGTCAAATTTTGTTAACCAATCACTGATGAAAAAACACTTCAGGTTTTCAAAGCATTTGGATCATGGAATTGTCCATAAAGAACATATTACATATTTCTTTGCCTTTAGAAATAGGATTCTGAGTGATATCTGTTACTGGCTCCAAAAATTTCTCCCTTTTAAACAAGGCCACTTCTCTGAACAGGATTAAACAGGATAAATATTCCCTTCCCTTCTTTCCATATAAATATACAGTGCAATCAGCTTCCACTCTATGAGGCCCCTTCCCCAGCATATACATCTCAGCTATGTACCACCCTCTGTGAGATCATGAGAGCTCAGGTGGATGGAAATCTACTTTTTACTTTTCTGGAGTCCTCTCTGCAACCACCCTGGTAAAGCCTATTTTATATTTATACCTTCTGGTACCAGTAGTATATGCATCTGTGTCCCCTTTGCACAAGACCACATAACTACTTACCTAAATGGAACTAGAAACTTCATCTAGCCTAATTCTCTATCATAGTAGCCTCTAAGATGCTGCAATGGAACCAACTGCCTGATATTAACACCCTAGTGTAGTCCCCTCCAACATTGTACCAGTGTTGTTTTCTGTGATCAACAGAATACAGGAGAAATCATAATACATTGCTTCAGAGATTAGGTTCTAAAAGACACTGTGTGCTCGTGCTCATGCTCGTATCACTAAGCTCCAGGAGAAGTGAAGTGGCAGTCATGAAGATACTCAGCCCTATAGAGTCCATGTGGTAAGGAGTTGAGGCCTCCTGCCACATGAGTGAACCATGTTAGAAACAGAACCTCCAGCCCCGGTCAAGCCTTCAGATGACTGCAGCCCTAGCTGACATCTCAACTTCAACCAAAAGAAAACCCTGAATCAGAACCACTCAGCTAAGGTGCTCCCCAGTTATCAACCCACAGAAACTGAGATAATAAGTGTTTGTTGTGTTAAAGCCAGTAGATTGTGAAAGTATTTTGTTACACAGCAATACATAACTAATACACTCTCCCATTTCACAGAAGACCAGATGATATCTTAGAGACATCAGGAGATGCTCCAGAACCCTCCCAGTTCTATGACTCCAAGGGCCAGCCCAGCTCACTTGTTATGTGGAATGGGCAGAAGGCCTCTTAATTTTTTAATTTCCCAGGATCTTCTATTTTTTCACATAGATACTGGAAGCCCCTGGAAAATCTGGCCAATAACTCAGCTGTGAAAAGAAAAGTTTAGCACAGATGTCCTGATTCAGAAGGGATGCTTCCCACTTGCTAAATTTCCCAAAATAGCCTTGTTTGTAGGCTTGTTTTTCAGGAGTGACTTTTGTTTTTTCCTATAACGGTGAAACTTTCTAGACTGCAGTTGTTAAGTCAGGAAAAATGAGAAAGCAGTTAGCCCCTTTCCTTTCCCTGGTGTTGAAGAGCATGTTCTTAATGACTGGGCTACTCTCTGAAGGGTTTTATGACAGTATTGACTCTGGCCTAGCCTTCCTGATTGCATCAGACCCCAAAGCTGCAGCTGTCCCCCTGCTTAGGTTACTTGATGAATGATTCCATTCCCTGTTCTAATGCTGACTGCCTTCTCTCCCCAGCTGCAGTTTACATACAGGATGTATTTCCTGTCTGAAGCCCCCATCTGCCTATCATATTTCCATATGCCACATGCTTATGTATTTTAGGTACAGATGGAGACATTAGTCATGTAATTCATCACATGGGAAATTCACAGGCTATTTTATTTCAGTTTAAGTATTAATTTCTACCTTTGCTACTAGTAGAAAAATCCCAAAACATCAATGAGAATTTTAGGTAAAATATCTGCCACCATTTAATATTACTGGATTTTTCCTTTTAAGGTTAAAATGAGGCATGACATATCCAAAGTTATAGAAAAATACACAAACCTAGTATGGTAGATTTATTTTAACAACGTCCCCAATTCTTCACCCCTTTGCTCTTTCACCTGCAACTTTGCTATGCCTCTTTCTAAGTAGGCAGTGTCTGTTCCCATCCCTTGAATCTAGGCTGCCCTTGTGACTTGCTTTGGCCAATAGAATATGGCAGCGGTGACTGTGTACCAGTTCCAAACCTTGGCCTGAAGGGATCTTGGAGCTTCCATTCTTTCTCTTGGAACATTGTACCTTGCATCCACCATGTTAACATGCCCAGGCTAGTCAATGAGCAGCTGACAGACATACGAGAAACCCCAGCCAAGATCACAGAACCACTGACTTGACATACATCTGATCACAAATGTGTACATAAACACAGCAAAAATAACCACCCAGCCATCTTAAAGACTCATGAGCAATAATAGTTGATTTTTATGTCACTGAATTTTGGGGTGATTTGTTATGTGGCATTATTGTAGCTATCAGTAACTGATGCACATAGGCCAGTTTTAGTTGTTTGTATTGTGTGGCATGCTTAGGCCCCCAAGCAGAAGTCAGGCTATGAGAGAGGCTTTCCAGAGAGGGTATTTTCCATATCCTGTCTGAGGAATGTAAGCCTGGCTGACTATCTGAGATCCCAATTGAAGGGAGGGGCTTGGGTACTACCCAACAATGTGCAGACTTCCAGATAATTTTCCTGTTTCCAGCACAGTACCATTACCCTTGACTGAATTTAGTGTCCTTCCAGAGTCTAGTCCCACTGAGTCAACATTTCCAGAGTACAAAACTCCTTCCTTCTGCTGGGGGTTCTAACTGCTTCTTATACAGATGTTTAACAAATCTGCTTGCTTGAAGCAGCACTTGCCTTCCATTTCCATAGGTGTCTAGTTCCATGAATTCCTGAGCATTTGTTGGGGGTTCTTGTTCTGACTTGAGTTGGTTTTCAGCCTTCCCTACTGCCAAGTTGGAGTTCTCTGGGCAGATGAGGCAAGACCTTAAGGCAAAACAAACCATCAGGCGTCCTACCATTTGCACAAGGTCAGGGAGAGGCTAGGCTGGGCTGGCTGGGTTCTTGAGGTGATAAGTAAGGATGACTCACAGGGAGAAAGACGCTTGATTAAAGCAATGTGAGGGAAAATAGCTATGGAAGAGATAGTGATATGGTTTGGCTCTGTGTTCCCACCCAAATCTCATCTTGAATTGTAATTCCCATGTGTCAGGGGACAGACCTGGTGGGAGGTGATTGGATCATGGGGACAGTTTCCCCCATGCTGTTCTCGCTCATGAGAGCTGATGGTTTTAAAAGTGTTTGGCAGTTCCCCCTTTGCTCTCTTCTCTCTCTCTCTCTGTCTTGCCTGCCATCATGTAAGACATGCCTTGCTTCCCCTTCACCTTCCACTTTTTTTTTTTTTTTTGAGACAGAGTCTTGCTCTGTTGCCTAGACTGGAGTGCAATGGTGCAATCTTGGCTCACTGAAACCTCCACCTCCCGAATTCAAGCAATTCTCCTGCCTCAGCTTCCTGAGTAGCTGGGATTACAGGCACACACCACCACGCCTGGCTAATTTTTTAGTAGAGATGGGCTTTCACCATGTTGGCCAGGCTGGTCTTAAACTCCTGACCTCAAGTGATCTGCCCACCTCAGCTTCCCAAAGTGCTGGGATTACAGGCATGAGCCACCATGCCCGGCCTCAGGTAGTATCTTTATAACTGTGTGAAAATGGACTAATACAGATAGTCTTTAAATTTAGCTTCAGCAGCACTTTCAGGGACTAGCAGAAAAAATGCTAATTTGAACCTGATGAACAAAGACCGTCATTGATGAAACCTTGCAACCATTCATAGCTCACATCTTCCCAATTCTATCACAAAGACCTAAAATTCCTTCATGCCCTAAAACTATCAAAATGTATTTTGGGGCCTGAGTTTTTCCAAAAGTTGAGTTTCCATATCACTGGTTATGGTTAGATTCCATGTGGGAACTGTTACCTGCTTAGCATTTTAATTAATTGGTATTCTTGTTTGTGGTTTTCTTTTTCCTCAAAAATATTTTCGGAGTACTGTGCTGAAAAACAAGCAAAAAAGAAAAACATTCATGCTCGCTGCAAAGTATAAATTCCCCAACTCTCTTCCTCTCATAATTCTTCCTCCAGAGTTCTTTTTTCACGGGCTCTGGTTCCTCAAATAATCATTTGAAAGTAGTGCTATATGAAGAGGAAAATATGTCCCACACTAAGGTGATCAGACTACCTCTCACAAATATCTGTTGAGAGATACACAAATTGTTTGGGATTAATTACACACTCTTGTTATGGTCAGGGCACTCTTGATGTCTTACAGGCTTTTGTGGGGTCATCCAGGACACCCATGCTACAAGGTCTGACAGGATTTTTCCCCTAGCTACTCTGTATATCCACAGTCCTCCTCTGACCTCATTGCAGTTCTCATTTGCAATGTTTTCTTAAATAGGTGGAAATGTTTCCTGCTCATTTTGCTTTTGTACATTTGGCAAATACTATCTTGGCTTCCTCAGTGATCTTGTGTCTAGGTCTTCCCTCATCTTGGAACCAGAGCTGACATTTTAATTGTCCTATAAATTCTGACCCCGTTTCAAAGTGTAAGCTACCACATGATTTATTTAGTTCTTTTTCTTTTATTAAAGGTAAGTGAGGGGTGGTTTTATAAAAAAATTTTTAAGATTAGGGGTGATTAGAATATTTATGCTATATTTACTCCCTGCCTTGATACATATTCTAAAAGGCGCCATAGATTTGCTAGGATGAAATAGATTTAAAACTTAAAATTTGGGCCTTGCAAAAATACACACGGACAAAACCAAGGGAAAAATAGAAAAAAAAATTTATGCAGGCTCCACTCCAAAGATGAACCCAAAATTTGGCACTGAGCTTTCTGATGGCCCACTCAAAAAGGGAAAATATAGTCAAGTGCTTGATTCATGTTGTCTAAGAAATAAAGCCTGCCAGTAATTCTGAGGAAATAAAGTTTTTCCTAGCACATAGATCTAAAAGAACATTTCCATGCAGGTCTTCATATGGGACACATCTTCATCACTTTTAGAATAAATGTGATTGCTGCTGTGCTAGGCGTGTTTATTAAAATATCCCTCTGTCTGAAGCTAACAAGGGTAAATATCAATGCACTTCCCGGCAAAAGCAATTTTTCATGCAGGGCTCCGACAATGTGATCTAAATGTTTAGCTCTCTAGTGGTCTGCCAGGAATCAAATGTAGAGTGTCCAAAGATGAATAGTCAGCTCATCCTTAAAATAAACTTCCATTAATATCATTTATCTCAACAGAGTTCATCTTTTCATCATAATGTGTTAAAGCAGGAAATATCAGTAGACAGTTCTACAAAGGCTAAATGGAAAGGAAATTAGCTTAATTTGCAATGTAAGACTTTTAGGTTTGTTACAAAGAATGTTGGGAGAGAGAGAACTGGCTTTTACAGTGGATTCCTATGAGAACAGATTTTTTTTTTCTCCCACACAACACTAGTGGAAGTTTTTTTGTTTTTGTTTTTGTTTTTTTTGGTGACAGAGTCTCACTCTGTCACCCAGAATAGAGTGCAGTGGCGTAATCTCGGCTCACTGCAACCTCTGCCTCCTGAGTTCCAGTGATTTTCCTGCCTCAGCCTCCCAAGTAGCCGGGATTACAGGCATGCGCTACCATGCCTGGCTAATTTTTCTATTTTTAGTAGAGGTGAAGTTTCTCCATGTTGGCCAGGCTGGTTTCAAACTCCTGACCTCAAGTGTGATCCACCCACCTCGGCCTCCCAAAGTTTTGGGGTTACAGGCATGAGCCACTACGCCCATCCCAGAAGATTTTTGAAAAATAGTTTTTTATCATTAAGTCTTAAAGGACAGAAAAACCTGCATAAGGCCCTTCCCAATCCTACAACATAGTGATTGTGACAATTCATTTCCATTGTGTGAAAACATATGACATTTAATGATGATCGTCAACTCCTATGCTGGGTAGAGTAGAAGGTGCAAAAGGAAACATATTAGAAAAAGTGGCTCCTGGCCAACCCAGAAGTAAATTTCATTTGGGGGCTGGCTCAAGTTTCATAAGCCTAGAATCAAACTTGCATCTGTTTGAGGTTCTGTGGGAACCAAGAATTTCAGAGCCCAGGGAAATGGGAGAGCATCCTAGGAATAGACCCTTCACTGAATCTTGTTTCCACTTCATGATAGAGAGCTCTCTAGGGCTGCCTTTCCCCTTGATTTCAGGGCTGGAGGAGGAGCTTAAGAAGCACCTTTCGAGCTCAAGCTTGGACATTCTGTGGCCCTTTCCCACAGAAGAGCTAACTCTTGGAATGAGATCTTTGAACATGCCATATGAGCCTCCAAAGACCAAATGACCGAAAACAATTGCAATAGATCTCTCTAATGACCATATTGAAACCACCACTATTTCCAATGTTAACAAAACCAAACTACATACTACACCAGCAATTCTGTCTGGTTAAAAGAACATCATCTTCCAGTTTCTCTTGCCTAGAATCTCTCTCACCTAGAATCAATCTGTAGGAGATTGAATTACCAACTAGTCAAGGAAACTTTCAAAAATGTAGGTGGGATGTGACAACTGTGGATATAAGTCTTAAAGCAATGTAGAAAATGGGCTGCCCAAATTGGAGTAGAGTAACTTGCTGAGAATGTTCTCTCCATATGCCCAGCCCCACAGGTTCATCTACAAGAGGAGTATCTTTGAGGTAAACTGCTAATTGTCTTGGGTTGGGTTCCTCAGAAACAGAGCATGAGATGGTGGTTCTTGGGCAAGTAATTTATTGGCAGATGGCTTGCAGGAGAAATCTGCATGGGAGTGAGGGAAGCAGGATTGGAAGAAAGCAAGGATGTGGTTTCAGGAGAAGTCCAGCATCTCTCTGCCTAATCACACTGGGAGCTCTGGAACATAAATAGGATAGTGGAGTCTGTCCCATCTTAAGGCAAGAGGGCTTTGGTAACCTGCATCTGTCATACATTGGCTTCCAGTCACCCTGCATTCATGTGGGTGAGGAGACCCCCAAGCATCTTCAGTGAAAGCAGCTTCAGTTGCCCAAGGACAGCGTCAGGAGCAGGCTTCAGGTGTGAGCTCTTAGCTGCAGCACCTATAGCAATTTAGTGAAAGGAACGCCAAGGGTATCAGGCAAGACAACAACAGCAGCTGCTAAACTAGCACTTCTCAAACTTGAGTGAGCACCGGAGTCCTCTGGAGCACTTGTTAAACACAACTTGTTGCATCTCACCCAGTTTCTCATTCAGTAAGTCTGGGATGAGGCCTAAGAATTTGCATCTCCAAGGTGATACTGATGCTGCTAGTCCAGGGACCATGCTTTGAGAACCACTGTGCAAAGCTAACATTTTTTTTTTTTTTTTTGAGACGGAGTCTCGCTCTGTCGCCCAGGCTGGAGTGCAGTGGCCGGATCTCAGCTCACTGCAAGCTCCGCCACCCAGATTTACGCCATTCTCCTGCCTCAGCCTCCCAAATAGCTGGGACTACAGGCGCCCGCCACCTTGCCCGGCTAGGTTTTTGTATTTTTTTAGTAGAGACGGGGTTTCACCGTGTTAGCCAGGATGGTCTCGATCTCCTGACCTTGTGATCTGCCCGTCTCGGCCTCCCAAAGTGCTGGGATTACAGCTTAGAACCACTGTGCAAAGCGAACATTTTTTTAAAAGCAATCAATCACCTTTGGAAAGCTAGCTCACAGACATCTTCACTCACTCGGTCTTTGCATCAGCATATTTACAAAGGTTAAACAAAGTGAGGGCTGATTATCAAAAAGGAAGACAGGTTGATCTTATCAGGCCATTGGCTCAGTTAAACAATTGTTGCCTTCTGAACAGCACCATAAACCCCAATTCTCTAAAGAGAGTGTCATTAAAGAATGGAGGGGCCAGGTGCCGTGGCTCATGCCTGTAACCCCAGGACTTGGGGAGGCCAAGGTGGGTGGATCTTCTGAAGTCAGGAGTTCGAGACCAGCCTGGCCAACATGGTGAAACCCCATCTTTACCAAAAAATACAAAAATTAGCCAGGTGTGGTAGGGCACACCTGTAATCCCAGTTACTCAGGAGACTGAGGCAGGAATATCGCTTGAGTCTGGGAGGTGCAGAGGTTGCAGTGAGTCAAGATGGTGTCACTGTATTGCAGCCTGGGCGACAGAGTGAGACTCTGTCTCAAAAAAAAAAAAAAAAAAAAAAAAAAAAAAAAGGAGGGGCTAGAGACAAACCAGCAGTCCAGCGGTTGAGTGGGAAAAATTGCTGGCTAGGGAGTTAGGAGGCCTGGTTCTAGTTCCTGCTCTTCCCTGAGTGGCTGTGTAGTCACTGGAAAGTAACCTCAATTTGCTGTGCTTCAGTTCCCTTAAATAAGTTGTTCTACCAGTATTTAGCTCTGGGACCCTGGGCAAGCCACATGGGTCATAGGCCTTAGTTTCTCAATCTGGTAAATGGGTACAGTGCACTCAGTAATCCCTTTGGCACTTCCACCTAGCCTTCTTTGAGTGTTGTACATGGAACATATTGATGACCCAGAAAATGAATGCCAAACTCTTTCTCCCCATCCGAAAAGAGTTGGTAAAATGCAATAACAACTAAAAACACTTGTTTGAATTTCCTTTGTGTTACACAAAGAGGAAACAAAGAGTCACTGCTCTCGTGTTAGATGCTATCATTTGATACAATCACAGTTCCTGGAATCTTGTGAACTGGGATAACCAATTGCCAAGCTGACTCAGAGGGCCTGACAGATCACAAGACTGGGGCACTCTTCTAACCTTCAAGGCTTTATTTCAATCCTTTGGGACTCCACATGGAAATCCATAATGGTTTCTTCAAAGAGATGTGGTCCATTGTATGAAGGCAACTTGGGAATCCCTAATGAATGGATTAGGAGCGCAGCGGACTGCATCACACAAATGGAGCCACTCCTGTTTAAAAATCAATACACTGGGTAATTCAGAATGGGCGCTGCAATGCAGACCTTGAAGGTCATCGTGAAATAGAAACTGAAAGTAATGGCAAAAACTGCTATTACTTTTGCATCAACCTAATAAATAGTGACAAACAATAAATGTCTGTTTGCTATGTAAAAGTAGCCATGTGCAAAGTGCGATAAAGGAAAAGCAGGGTAAGGAGGGTGGGGAGTGCTGTGCCAGCAGGACTGTCTGCTTGAGAGTCAAGCAGGAGTCCCAGATGGAGAACTTTGAGCAGAGCCCTGAAGGCCGTGAGGGGTGAACTCTTCGGTTTCCAGGAGAAACAGTGTTTCAGGCAGAAGGGACAGCAGTACACAGCCAGTGGAATCCTTGAGAAACAGCGAGGCCTGGGGGCTAGAGCAGAGTGAGCCTGGGGTGAGGGGCGTGCAAGGACATCAGAGCAGATGGTGAGAGGAAGGCAGGCAGTACATGCTGGGGCTTCACTCCAGTAAGATGGGAGCCCCCTGCAGGGTTTGGGGCACCAGAGTGACATGACCTGATGCTCCTTTGGAAAGGAGTCCTCTGGCTATATGTGGAGAATATGTTGTAGAGAAAAAAAAGGGGGAAACAGGAGACGAGCGAGAGGATAAGAATCTAGGCGACTAAGATGTGGCTTAAATGGCTGATACCCCTGCAGGTGAAGAGATATGTCTGTATTTCGGAGGTTGAATAAGCAGAATTTGCTAATGATCTGGATGTTGGATGTGAAAGAAAAGAATCAGGGATGAATGCAGTGTGTTTGGTCTAAGATACTGGAAAAATGAAGCTGCTGTTTGCTGAGATGTAGAAAACTGAGGAGGCCAGCATGTGTTAATAAAAGGAGGGTAGAAAACAAGGATTTGATTGGGAATATTCTAAATTCAAAATGCCTAGTAAACACCCATGGGAAGATGGACACATGAATCCAGAATCCAGAAGAGAGGTCTGAGCTGGAGACATAATATTGTGTGGCATCAATTATATATTCCACTCTTTCTAAGTAACAGCATATTCTAAGCTCCAGAGGTAAATAACATATTCCTGCCAAGAATATCTAGATTTATAATAGTACTCTTTTCTAACATAAAGAAAATCTGTAGACAAGTAAAATACAAAATTATAATGGTTTTAAGTAAACCATCTTCAAATAAAACCTGTGGGTACAATTCTGTAGCCAGGACAAGCACAGCCCAACAGTATTGTGAGGGTCAAATTAGACAGTTGGTAAGCCAGACCCAGGAACAACTAGACCTCCTCCATCTGCACCTCCATGCCTTTGTGTAAAAAAGGATTGGAGAAATTGGACTTCATCAAAATTTAAAATGTTTGTGCATCAAAGGACATTTATCAAGAAAGTGAAAAGACAACCTAAAGAATAGAAGAAAATATTTTCAAATCTTGTATCTGATAAGGGTCTAGTATACAGGAACTCATATAAAGAACTCTTAGCACTCAACAACAAAAAAGACAAATAGCCCATTTAATAAATGGGCAAAAAACTTAAATAGGCATTTCTCCAAAGACATACAAAGATATACAAGCTTCCAAAAATATGCTCAACATCATTAGTCATTAGGGAAATGCAAATCAAAACCATGATGAGAGATTACTTCAAACACACTAGGATGACTATAATCAAAAGAATAAAAAATAACAAGTGCTGATGAGGATGTAGAGAAATGGAAACCCTTGTACACTACTGGTAGGAATGTATAATGGTACAGCCACTGTGGAAAACAGTTTGACAGTTCCTCAAAAAGTTAAACATAGAGTTACCATAGGATGCCGCAGTTCTGCTCCTAGGTATATGCCCAAGAGAATGGCAAACAGGCACTCAAACAGATAAGTGTACACCAATGTAAACAGCAGCACTATTCACAATATCCAAATGGTGGAAAAATCCAAATATCCATTAACAGATGAATGGATAAACAAAATGTGGTATATGCATATGACGAATATTATCTGGCTGTAAAAGGAATGAAATACTGACACATACTGCAACATGGATGAACCTTGAAAACATAAGTGAAAGAAGCCAGTCACAAAACATCCCATGTTATATGAATCCATTTATATCAATAGGGAAATTCACAGAGACAAGAAGAAGAATGGTTGCTGTTAGGTGCTAGGGGGCAAAGGAAGAATAGGGAGTGACTGCTTAATGGGTACAGGGATTTCTCTGGGGGTGATGAAAATATTTTGGAACTAGACACAGGTGGTGGTTGCACAGTATTATGAATGTACTAAATGCCACTGCACTGTTCACTTTACAATGGTTAATTTTATATTATGCATATCTCAGCTCAATTTAAAAACAACTAAAAACTTGATCAGTGAAAGAAAAAGTTTTAAAAAGCAAATGTCAGAAGAGAAGCTCGCCTCTGTAGCAGGGGGTTATTCTTCTAGAAGTTATCATAAGTAAGCCCTGGGTAACTCTGATACGGACTATTAAGTCAACAAAACAATCTCCTTTATGCCAGAACAGCCAACATTTTCCAAAAAAAGCAAGCATCGAAAAAAGTTGGCTGTTTTCCTGATTTACATCTATTGCATTTATGTATTCTGTTGCTTACCATGGTTGAAGTGTTTTGAAAACAACTTTTAACCAACTAAACAAAATAGCCTGATTCTTTGTTTACCAGAAAGGGAAATGAAGGCAACTGCAAGGCAGAACTGAGCAAACTGTGCCTTTGAAAGCACAGACCGTACAGGGAGGGACATGGCTGCTATTTTCAGACTTGTGTGGGTGTGAGGATAACAGGCCTCTGGAAACAGCTGTTAAACAACAGAATGTGAGAAGTCTCCCAGGACTCAAAGACCCACCCTCAACGGTGAACCAAGGGAAAGTTCATGAGAGCCAGGGGAGTTCAATACATTAAAAACAATCCGAAATGGGGATTTAACACTGGGGTTTCAATGAGCTGCAGTATTTAGCAAGGCTTTGCCCACTCTGTTCAAAAGAACAACTCCAGGAAACTGAAAAAGCCAAACCAGAAACAGACACGGTGTACTTGCTGAAAGAACTACCCTCAAAGCCATTTCTGCAGGGATCCAGCCTCCCTCTGGGAGCCTGACAAACTGCCTGCTTCTGGAAGGAAACAGACTTACGTAGAGGGACAATTGCCTACTGGGCAAACTTTTGTTTCAGGATCCAACATTAAACGCAAACTCTTTGTTACAATGAAAGGAAAGAAGATGGTTTGGAGACTGAACTTGCTTTCATTTTTGTTTTAATGAATCTTGATACGTACTTTTCACAGCTTGTCCCCATGCATGCATTGGAAAGTAAAACCAACCCATTTCCACCCAGTTAGAGAGAACACACTATAAATAGGACCCAAATGGTGGTTCATTAAAAGCTGGATGACAAGCTGAACCGTATCTTTTTGTTTTTCCCTCAAAAACCGTATGTTCTAGTAAGGAAGACGTCTTGTAATTTAAGGTACAATTATTCTAAGAATGCTGTATCTTTATCCATCCTTTGGTGAACATTTTTAGTATTTATTCATTCTATCATTCATTTAAAAAATCTATATTCCTTGCTTGCTGCGTGTTAGACATCATGCTAGGCGTCGGGGTAAAGTGATGAGCAAAACAGACACACCACTGTTTCAGGGAATAAGTGATGCACAGAGGGATACAGGCAACTACTTATCCAGTTGAGGGCTGAGAAGGAAAGGAATATTTTCCATCACCCAAGTTCAAGATCTCCTTCCTTAATTTTTTATTTTGTGTTCTAAAATTAAAGTCTATCCATGATTAAATACAGTGGGACCACTCCCTAGAAACATGGGCCCCCAAAATCATCAGAAGGCAATAGTCTAATTATCCATTTCCCAAGGTCATCAGGATGATTCAGAGTTAAATAATGGCAATGGTCCAGGCTGAAATAGAACTCATGCTGTAAGGCCTTATTGCAGTTCTCAGGTTCTTCCCTTTGGATGTCCTGCAAACAGCTCCTAGGACAAGAACACACATGCATCCTCCCAAACATAACTTACAATGTAATTTACTGAGAAAAGGAGCAGCTCATCCCCTAGAAAACTGAAGTCCGAAAAGACATAACCCGGCTAAAAGATGTACACAAATTGTATTACTAAAATGTATGCAATTTACGGAATGAAATTGAAATAGGGAGATTTCCCAGTAAAATCTAGTTACTTGACCACAGCAAAAGCCTTCCTCAATAACAATAGGTACCACTTGCTTTATATTCACATAACTAAAAGAAAGTTTTCTCAAAACAAAGGGATAGTTTGCCTAAAATATAAATCCACATTTCCATCTCTTAGGTAGCAAAATATACCCCCACAACATTTAACTACCTATTTACTCAGTATTTGCTCTTTGCGGTCCCCAAAGCTGTGACTAAGGTCCAGTCCTAACCAGGATCACCTTCTTATACTGGTTTACAAGATTTGCAGGTGGCAGAAAGCTGAGTGTGGTACAGGGAGTCTCTGAAAGAACTCTGATCAAAGTAAACCTAAATAAGCTGAATTCAGGCACCAATGTTACCCAGATGACAGGTAACCGCCAACTCAGGGTCCTTCACTTCAGGTGGAAAATATTAAGTGCAAAGGGATCAGATTGGGAAGCTGTCACCTAGTAACAATATGTAGGACTTGAGGTCTAAATTGACAGTAAGTTCTATATGAAATAACAACTTAATGGAAAGATCACAGTTTTGGGGATTACAAAATAGGGTTCTCATCCTCTATCTAACTTCTATCATATTCAGTTCCTTTAAGCAACATTACTATCGCCATTTGAGGGTATTTTCTCTCTCTTCAATACTTGAAAAATGTAAACCGTTCTTTATATCTTAGCATGAAATTAAAATATCGAATATTTGGGGTGAAGTGGTGGAGAGGCAGCTGTCTTGAGGTTAAATGGTCTAAAGTCAATGGAGTACAACTGAACAGTTTATCACAGCAAACAATCAACATTCCTAAATGTAAATTTCAGGAGAGCTATGGGAGATTGTAGGGAAGCTTGGGGACAGGGTTACACAGGCTGCAGAGCCTCCATTAAAAAGAATTTGTATTGAAAAATCAAGACACAATCTTATTTTTACAAGGGGCAATAAATATGTGTGGCTTGTTTTATTGACTTTCACTCAAAATGGAGCATTTATGTTTTGGAATTCCATTCTGTAAAGTTTCATTGGTAGTCGATAAGTCAGATCTGAAACCAGAAATTCACACACACTCTCCTCTTCTTTTAAAAAGAACATTGAATATGCCAGTGTCCAGGGTTTTCTCCTTCATTGTCATCCTCTCCATCCCTCTCCTCTTCTTCCTTCTTCTAATGGTATCAATCCCAAACAAATACCTTGCATTTGCTGCCTTTGTACTCTTGCAACAAATACTTTGCCTGTGTTGCAGAATCCTTTTAGGAAAGTTTGCAAGTGGAGAGCAGAGAACAGAATGGGGCACTGGGGAAATCACCTGAACTGACACCTCACTTGGGGTGCCAGACAGCTTAGGGAGATTAATCTCCGTGAAGCTGTCCAGCAAGACAAGAATGATGACTGACCATTTACATACTGGGCAGCCTTCCCGTCTGGGTTGTCAGCCTGGATTTATTCCCAGTTGTCAGAAACCCAAGAGGAGGTGATCTTCATTCAGTTTGTCATGGACAACTGTTCTGATCACCCAGACAACCTTCTCAATTTCCCCTTGGCTGGGGGCATGAGAATGATCAAAGACCAAATAGGTGCGTGCAGAGTGACCTCCATTCTGTCCCTAATGGGATGATCCTGATGATCCTTGGAGTCAGGCCTCCAAGAGATCGTGGGCCATCTTTGATAGATTCACCTTTGATGCCTGGACATCCAGAACTTTCAGAGATGATAAATCAGCTCTGAAGAAACAAAGGCTGGCACTATGAAACAAAAGTGGTTGAAACATCAGTGCGACACTAGTAACGGTGCAGTGTAACAGAGTAAGGAAACACACCCAGTTCTTAAAATTCTGATGTCAAATCTGCTGCTAGCAAGAACATTCTGATAAAGCAGTTAACAGTTCTGTGCATGGATATCTCAGCAACTCTAT
>NC_045456.1:10153601-10175757 GCF_002776525.5 Piliocolobus tephrosceles | reverse complement strand
GCATGGATATCTCAGCAACTCTATAGTCCTACCACCTATTTATCCCAAAGGAGCAATGTCAGGTTAACCCCACAAACAAATCATTTTTTTTTTTTTTTTTTTTTGGAGACAGTCTCATTCTGTTGCCCAGGCTGGAGTGCAGTGGTGTGATCTTGGCTCACTTCAACCTCTGCCTCCCAGGTTCAGGCGATTCTCGTGCCTCAGCCTCCCTGGTAGCTGGGATTACAGGCGTGTACCACCACACCTGACTAATTTTTGTATTTTTAGTAGAGATGGAGCTTCACCATGTTGGCCAGACTGGTCTCAAGTGATCTGTCCACCCTGGCCTTCCAAAGTGCCAGGATTACAGGTGTAAGCCACTGTGCCCAGTCAGACAAATATTATTTTAACACTACTTATTTATGCTTATAAAGACTTTGCAATATCTGTACCAGGCAAATCCAAGGCTGTTTGTTTGCTCAACTATGAAAGTGCATTTTCCTGGCCGGGCGCGGTGGCTCAAGCCTGTAATCCCAGCACTTTGGGAGGCCGAGACGGGCGGATCACAAGGTCAGGAGATCGAGACCATCCTGGTAAACACGGTGAAACTCCGTCTCTACCAAAAAAAATACAAAACCTAGCCGGGCGAGGTGGCGGGCGCCTGTAGTCCCAGCTACTCGGGAGGCTGAGGCAGGAGAATGGCGTAAAAGCCGGGAGGCGGAGCTTGCAGTGAGCTGAGATCCGGCCACTGCACTCCAGCCTGGGCAACAGAGCGAGACTCCGTCTCAAAAAAAAAAAAGAAAGTGCATTTTCCCTTATACGGTCACCTAGACCTTAAACAACCTTATTACATTACCCATACTCACCAGGTACTTTACTTTTAAAATAATTCTCATTTAGTTTTCTCATCAAACTTAAGTGGAAGAACTTTTTATTACCAGTTAACAGAAAAGTTACTAAGGTTTACAAAGGCCCAGCCAGTGAGTGGTAGAGCTGAAATCCAGCCCTAATTGGGCCTGACCCCAAAGCCTCCAAGACAATAAGGCCACCTCCACCATTTTGATAAGGGGTAGTCTAGTTTCCGCTCTTCCATGGATGAAGACCATAAATCCAAGAAACCCTACCACCCAGAAAAAGAGATCATTGATCCCCACCATCCAGAATAAAGGCAGGACACTCAGGTCAAACAGTTCTTCATTATGACTGCCACTCGCTGGCACCCGTGCGCAGATATGGCATGAGCTGTCTGTGGAAAATCTTCCCCACCATTACAAACCCTACATCATGGGCTTGGAAATTGCTGAATGTCTCTTTAGGCAAGAGCTGACTTAATACTTTGGTTTCTTAAAGGCTGTCTAGGAGAAATCAGAGCACTACACAGAGCCTCCATCTACTGCCCCGGAGTTAAATTCCCTTGGAATATGTTTTAGCAGGTTTGCTTTCAGCCCCTCAAATTATTTGGCCTGAAGTCTTTTAGATGCAAGAAACAGATGCTCCCTCAGCCTCCCGAAATAAGAGAGATTTAATACTGGAGTGCACCTGGAGCAGGGAAGGGAGATGGAGGGTCCTAGATGCCAAGATACTTCTCTGACCATCTCAGAGCCTTCAGGTGGAAGAGGATTCTAGAACCTCAGGCTGCTCTCCCAGTCCCCAGATCTTCATCCAAGTTCTCCACCATTAGCACAATCCAGCTGGTCTCCACAGATCACCTCATCTGTCTTTCTGTGCCTGCAACTTGTGCATCCTTTCTGTATTACCAGTCCAAAATCCTGAAGGGTGAAATCTACCTGGCCCAGTTAATCTATTCCCAGCAGGTCACACCTTAAGGCTCTGGCTGGCCTCTGGGTTGACTGATTTCTGAGCCCATCTACCTGATGCAGCTTCCCAGATTAAGAATGGATGTTGAAAAGGAGCAGTTTCCATGAGAAAAGGAAAGTTGGGGTTGGCAGGTAACATATCTGGGGCAGACAGATTTGTGACAAGAAGCAAGAAATAGCTAGAAGTGGTGGTTCCACCTGTAATCTCAGCACTTTGGGAGGCTGAGGCAAGAGGATTACTTGAGCCTAGTGGTTTAAGACCAGCCTGGGCAACATAGTGAGGATCCCATCTCTATCTTAAAAAAAAAAAAAAAAGAAGAAAAGAAGAAGAAGAAAGCAAGACTCTCTTGTTCTTTGCTTTAAAGTTTTTCCAAAACAGTCTGTTCATTAGAAATTTTACAGGGTATAGCTAGCAGGCTGTGATAGGACTGGGAGGAAGGGAGAACATGCTAGAAGAGAAGGGCTAGTCTATAATCTCCTTAGGGAACCTGGTAGGGAGATAAATACCCCAATATTTACTAAATTCTAGCTATGGACCAGGCCCCATGTTAGGCATTGTTAGAGCAAATAGCAACCCTTTACAGCATGGATTCCATGCCAGGCAGTGTAGGATGGTGCTTTATGCATGGAAACTCATTTAAGCATCTCAGCAAGCCTATAAGGAAGATATGATTACTATGGCCACTTTACAGATAAGGGAACTGAGGCACAGAGAGATTTAGTAACTTGCCTTAGGTCACGCAGCTTGTGACAGGGCTGAAATTTGAACCATATTTGGCTCCCAAGTCTAGGCTTTAACCACTACGTTGTGCTGCCTCTCCACTCGTGTAAACATTGTCATGTCATCCCCACAGCCTTTCTGACATCGGTGTAATGACTGACATTTAACATACAAAGACACAGGCTTAAAGAGGTCAAGTAATTTGCTCAAACCCTCAGTTAAGACATGCCAGAGCTAGAATTGGGCCATAAAGTCCTTGTTTCTGTTGCTCTCATGCTGTTGGATCCCTTGGGACAAACAGCAGAAACCATTCATCTCTCTTCATTCAATCACTCCTGCAAGACGCTGAATAGGCTGAGGTCCAGCACTCAGCTCAGCCTGGGTGCCAAGCTTTTCTGCATCCGCACCACGCACCAACCTCTCCCGGAGTTTTTCCTGATACGCAATTCTCACTATCGCTTCATTCCGGTCTCTTCTCATGTCAGCTCTCTACAAAGACCTTCCTTCCCTTCAGTGTCTCCACTCCCTGACCCTGCTTTCTGTGCCTCCGGGCCCTTGTGATGACCTGATACTGTATTTCTTCATCTATTGGCTCATGCCAGTCTCCCCAAGGGAACAGGAACTGCTATCTCCCCCAGAGGAATGGAACAGCCCTGCAGGGAGAGGCTGCCCGTTCTCTGCAGTATTTCCAGGCCCTGGTATGCTGCCTGGTGCAGCTGGCACTCAGAATTTTGGGAGTGAACTTGTATTTCCCACATCATCGTGACTGCTTTTCTTGCAATAAAGATCCCAACTTCTGCTCTCACCACTACACCTGCAACAATATTTCAGATATTTGATGCTGGAGATAGTGAGTCCTAATATTTTACAGTTGGCACAGACCCTATAAGTCATTGAGTTTCCTCATATCAACAGATTGCTCAAAAGCAACACATGTTCATAGTCACCTACCAGTAGCAAGCACGGTGCTCGGCACTGGAGATACAAAGTGAATTAAGAAAGTGGTTGTTCAAGTTGCTCCCAAGAGGAAATAGAGAGATACACAATGAATGTCAACACCGAGAGGCAAACATGACGTATCCATGAGACTCTGGGGACAGAGAGGAGTGGCACTTAACCTGAGAGGAAGAGACGGTATCAGGGGAGACTTCATGGAGGAGGTGATTCCTATTTGGAAGAAAGATTGCAAATTGATCCCAAAAAGAAGGAAGGAAAGGGTATCCAGGCAGAGACCAGAGCAAAAGAAAGGCACAATGACACTTCAAATAATACAGCTGGATGCATTTCAGAGCAATGAGTAGGAATGGTCACTAGACTGGAGCAGATTAGGAAGGTGCACAGTAAGTTCTGTTCTGACAAGTGGAGTTGGCATAGCCTGCAAGACAACCAAGGGGAGAGGGTTCCAAAATAACTTCAGCTGTGAATGTTTGGCTCAAGAGAAGGCTAGAGCAAAGAATCACTGCATTAGAGATGAGGAAACTGAGACTCAGAGAAGTAAAGCAATTGGATCAAGATCACACTGGAATTATCAGTGAATGAAGCCCAGGCCTTCTCCCCAGCAGCCTAGTGACCCTCCATCACCTGGCTGGCTTTCATCAAGCCAAGCCTCTCTGCTGCACCAGAGAAGGCGTCCCTGCTCAGATACCTCACCACTTGCACTTCCCAGGCCACCCTCTGCTTTTCTGTAGCGTTGAGAGTTCACCATGATCACGGGAAGGCCAGGGCTTGTCCAGGGCTAAGACGCTCTCATCACTAACTTGAAGAGTCATTATATGTGGGTGACTGCCCACACACCAGTAATTATCCAACCTGTTTTAAAAAAATCCCCTGTAATAGAACAGGCTCTGTTTCATTCTGAAGGATGTCAGATTTAATTAAAATATTGTTCCACATGTGTAAATATAGGTAGAGGAACAAATAGCACGGCACAATTTTCTCTAGTGTTTCTGATTTGGAATCTGGAAATTCATCATTTTTATAGAACCCCTAACTTATCACTGGCACGTACAGAGGACAAGTAACAGTCTGTTAAAAGCCATGGGGGAAACAGACACCATATTCCCTGGGAGACAAAGACCAGACTGCTGGTAGACTCTCAGTATTTCAATATTTGTTCTTCCTTTCTTCTATAATAACAGAATGCCCAGCCTTTATTTGATTCATGGCCAGAGGGATAAGAGAAGAAATGATGTGACAAAATAAGTCAGTCACAGAAGGATAAATATCACACATTCTTACTGTGGGAGCTAAAATAAAAATGATCTCATGGAAATAGAGAGTAGAATGATGATTACCAGAGGTTGGGAAGAGTAGTGGGGATGGGGGGATAAAAGGGAATTGTTAACTTTTTTTTTGTACTTTTAGTTCTGGGATACATGTGCAGAATGTGCAGGTTCGTTACACAGGTATACACGTACCATGGTGGTTTGCTGCACCCATCAACCTGTCATCTACATTAGGTATTTTTCCTAATGCTATCCCTCCCTGAGCCCCCAACCCTCTGACAGGCCCTGGTCTGTGATGTTCCCCTCCTTGTGTCCATGTGTTCTCATTGTTCAGCTCCCACTTATAAGTGAGAACATGCCGTGTTTGGTTTTCTGTTCCTGTGTTACTTTGCTGAGAATGATGGTTTCCAGCTTCATCCATGTCCCTGCAAAGGACATGAACTCATCCTTTTCTATGGCTGTATAATATTCCATGGTATATATGTGCCTCATTTTCTTTATCCAGTCTATCACTGATGGGCATTTCAGTTGGTTTCAAGTCTTTGCCATTGTGAATAGTGATGCAATAAACATGCATATGCATGTGTCTTTATAGTAGAATGATTTATAATCCTTTGGGTATATATAGACATTTCTCAAAAGAGGACATTTATGCAGCCAACAAACATGAAAAAAAACTCATCATCACTGGTCACTAGAGAAATGCAAATCAAAACCACAATGAGATACCATTTCACGCCAGTTAGAATGGCGATCATTAAAAAGTCAGGAAACAATAGATGCTGGAGAGGATATGGAGAAATAGGAACGCTTTGACACTGTTCGTGGTAGTGTAAATTAGTTCATCCATCGTGGAAGACAGTGTGGCAATTCCTCAAGGTTAATTGTATTTTTAAAAATACAGTTAGAGCCGGGCACGGTGGCTCATGGTTGTAATCCCAGTACTTTGGGAGGCTGAGGTGGGCAGATAACCTGAGGTCAGGAATTTGAGACCAGCCTGGCCAACACAGCAAAACCCCATCTCTACTAAAAATACAAAAATTAGCCAGGCATGGTGGTGCACACCTGTGATGCTAGCTACTCAGGAGGATGAGGCAGGAGAATTGTTGGGACCCAGGAGGCAGAGTTTGCAGTGAGCCAAGATCGCACCACTGCACTCCAGCCTGGGTGACAGTCTCAAAAAATACATAAATAAAAATTTAAAAAATAAAAAATACAGTTAGAAGGAATAAGATCTAGTGTTTGGTAGCACACTAGAGCAATTATAGTTAATAATTTATTGTATATTTCAAAATAACTAAAATAGTAGAATTGAAATGTTCCTAGGACAAATAAATGATAAATGCTTGAAGTGATGGATATGCCACCTATCCTCATGTGATCATTACACATTGTTTGCTTATAGCAAAATATCCCATATATACCTTTAATATGTATAACTATGGCTGGGCACGGTGGCTCACGCCTGTAATCCTGCACTTTGGAAGGCTGAGGTGGGCGGATCACAAGGTCAGGAGATCACAACCATCCTGGCTAACATGGTGAAACCCCGTCTCTACTAAAAATACAAAAAATAAGCCGGGCATGGTGGCGGGCACCTGTAGTCCCAGCTACTCAGGAGGCTGAGGCAGGAGAATGGTGTGAACCCAGGAGGCGGAGCTTGCAATGAGCCAAGATCGCGCCACTGCACTCCAGCCTGGGAGACAGAGTGAGACTGTCTCAAAAAACAAAACAAAACAAAACAAAAAAACAAAAACTATTGTATATCCATAATGATATAAAAATCTTTAAAAAAAGAAAGGTGGTGCCCTCCCCTCCGCTTTTTCCTTGTTCCTTTCCAGGGAGACAAAGATAACAAGCTAAAGTAGCAGAGCAAGTGGGGGAAGGAGCCTGGGTCCCTAATGTGTGGAGTCACAGTACACAGTACGCAGAGATAAATCAACTCTCAGGCCACTGTGGTGAATTCCTGTTACAGGCTGCTGAATCAATACCCTGTCTATTGCAGACACCAACTTTAAAAGAATTCACCAGAAAATCTGTGACACTATGCTTATTAAAGAGAAAAGTTATATCTCATTTTTTAAAATGGAGGCATAACCTAAATACCAATGTGCAAAATCCTAAGTGAGCCAGAGCTTGGTGAAATTAGCTGTATCTATATGCTTATGAAATTATCATTCAGCTCAAGATGTAAAGCAGGGATGAGCAAACTCCCGCCCACAAACAGAAAATCCAGCCTGCTTTTTGTAAATAAAGTTTTACTGGAACACAGTTGTGCCCATTCGTTTATGTATCATTACGTATTGTCTGCTGCTGCATTTGCACTTCCATCAGAGTTGAGTAGTGACGACAGAGACCACATGTGTGTGAAGCCTAAAATATCATCTGGTCCTTTACAGGAAAAGTTTGTCAACCTCTGTTACAGAGTATTCTGGAGCACATCAGAAGGCTCCCTTATACCATAAAAACAAATTTTTCCATCAAATCTTAGACTCAGGAAGCAAGAATGATTATAGAAAGAGGAATATGCAAGGAAGATCGCATTTGCCATATAGGCTAGAACCCTCTGTTGATTTTATCTCTTACTTATGGGCTAGATTTTGTGGCCTCTGTTGATTTTCTTCATTTCTTTGGAGCAATCAAGCGTCTGACAGTTTTAGCTTGTTAACAGGTAGCCTGCCAATGGATTGTAGAGCTTCTATTTTTAAAACTGTCTCACAAGAGTGACTAAGAATTACATTTAAATGAACAGGAATGAAGAGGGAGACAGAGTCCCTCGGCAGTTGTGGTCCTTTGTTTGGTCTGTAATTTTGTAGTCACATCTCACTGTGGTCCGGTTCATACAGTCCTTTGTTTAGGTATTGGATCGATCTTGCAGGGCATGGAAAATGAGAAGGGAGGCTGAGATTTCACAAGTTTGCCTTGGCTCTGTTTCTTATGGGTTTTGTTTTGTTTTGTTTTTTCCCCTTACGGCATCCATCTTATGATTTTTTTCTTGCCTTTTGAACTTTCTTCACCTTCAGTCTGTTCCTTGAGTTATACATAAGTTCTCTAAGGTGTCTGCTCTCTTGACAATACCAGGAAAGAGACAAATAAATCAACCCAACAGCTCAACTGCACCTCTTTTATTGCCTAGGCAAGAACACATGCACGCCCACAACAAATCACCACCGCCCAAAAAAAGCATGTCCCAGATTAACGAGAAGCTTGGCCCTCTGTCCAAATCACTTCAAGAGCATTGGATACATTGGGATGGTAAGATGGCTCCCCTTGAATAGATGGTAGAGAACAGGTGTTCTCCTCCACCACAAAATCCTGGAACGGAGGCCTCAAATTCTGAAGCATTTTGTCCTCTGCTCCACCCCATTCATCCAAATACAGACAACCAAAGGACCACTGTGATAATGGAGGGGACACCCTGGACACACATACCCCAGAGCACAGGCAGAACCAATACCACACCCAACTCACAAAGAGAATCTCTTCCAAAAATTTGTATTCGTGTTTTAAGAACTCTAAAAGTACACTTATATTGGAACAATGATTTAATGGGTGGCAGGCTCTCAGACTAATTCTCCAGTCAATTCATACTGGTCCCAAGGTAAAATAAAACAATGATCTTCCCACCATCTCAGAAACCTTAAGAAAAAAAGATTTTCTTGGCTAGCCCAGAAAGCACATGACTACGTGTGTCACTGTTTCAATGAGCGTGAAGAGGGAAGCAAGATGTGGGCACAGAGGGTAGTGAGCTTTTTCCTCTTCCGAGCTACAACCCAGCCCTGTGCTGAGAAGGTGCAAAGTTTGAGGGGGGTGAGGACCTGAGGGTTCATAGTCATGGGGCTGAGAGGGATCTAGAAGGAGAAGCTGGGGCTCCAACCGTACCCCTCGTGCACTCTTGCCTGACTTCCAACTGCCAGTATCTCAGCCCTTTGCCTGATGGTGGCCCAAGTATCTCCCAGCCACAGCGGGCTGGAAGTACCTGAAAATAACCATGCCTGGAAGTAGCTTTCAGGTATGACTGACCTCCCTCAACCTTTAAGAAGTCCGAAACACATATTCCACACTGGTACCCCAGTGGGATTGAGACCTTGTTCCCCACAGTGAAAACTGCCTGATAAAAGCTCTTTGTATTGGCCTCCTTCCATTACCTATCTCACGTTCCCACTCCCAACCCAGTACTTCCTGGGGTCACCCCTCAAATAAATGACTTGCACTTCAATCTATATCTCAAGGTTTTCTGAGGAAATGCTAACCAAGGCGTTCGGGACAAGGAAGGTACAAATCCGGAGGGGTGTGGGCAGATAGGCAACCCCTCTATCACCCACCCGTCTCCAGTCTTCATGCGCCAACCCACGTCCTGACCCATCTCAGCAAGGGTCTTTAGACCTTCCACTGACACTCTGCAGAGCCACTAAATTGCAGTACCAAAACCAGGAAGTTATTTAAGAAATACGCTTGACTAGATGTGAATAAGGTAGTGGGACTAAATACAGCCCACGACTGTTGCTTTTTGGCAATTACACAATGCACTGAAATTGCAAATTGAGTGCAATAAGTTATTGAAGGTGCCAAGTTACTCTTACCCAGTTAGGGAGTTTTAATACCACTTTTAAATTTTCTCTCTACCCCATCTCTACCTCTATGTTTCAGACAAAGAAGCCATACTATTCTTGCTTAAACAAGAGAAGTGCCGTTTCCTTCTGTGGCCCTCGCTCAGCTGTTAGGGGTGGCCTCATTGTGATCTTTATTTTTGTTTTGCATCACCTCCCTAGGTTCCATTCCCCTAGTGAAAGCGCCCACCCCCCCGTCTATTCGTATGGCAGCCGTCTCTCCAACACTGCCCCCAGCTCTTCCTTGACTGAACTTTCTCTCTGAGAATGCAGAGACGGCATCTTGCCCTCTCTGTGTAAGTCAGATAAAGCCAAGCTCTCCTACTCCACTCTCTCCTTAATTTCACACATTAACACAGGCTGTGTGTGTGCTGTCTGCCTTACTGAAAGGTAGAAAAATGACAGCCTGAAATAGCTTGTATGGGGGTTGTACATCAGGCTGTTCCCAGAGTTTAACAAAGTTATAAGGATAAAGTGACACCTTTACCAGAGTGCCTTCAGGAATGTGAGAGGCAGGCAGCATAGTCTTTACGGGTGTGGCTCTGAAGCAGCTGGAATGCATGAATCTAAGTCTGATCTATCATTCCTGTGTGGCCTTGGGCAAATGGCTTCAACGCCCCGTGCCTCAGTTTTCCCATCTGAGCATCAAGGACAATAACAGCACTTTGCTCATAGGGTGGTTGCAATATATAAATGAGCGTAGAGTGCTTAGCACAGGGCTTGGCATATGGCAAGCCCTTAATAAATGGTAAGAGTTGTTATTGCAAACCAAGCTCCCTGCCTTGCTTCTCTCTTCAAGAGAGTGCATTCTTCACATTTCCATTTTCAAGCTTTCTCCCTATGGACAATATCTGGAGTTGTCTAGGTCCTTTCTCCACCATGGCCACCCTCAGGACATAATAATGCCTAGAAATATTCAGTATGGAGGAGCCACAGTCTAGGCTACTCTGAAAAGCCTCTGAAGCACCTGTCAGTGGCAGGAAGGAGGCTCATTCTTCCTGCAGTGTCTCAGTTTCCTATGAGTAACTACTTCTTGGTGGACATGTATTGTTATGTGCATGTACACACGTGCACACACACACACACACACTTTCAAAGGACAAACAGTGATTCTCAGAAACTGGGGAGTCTCAATCCATGAAGGGACAATGGAATCTGCCTTGGTTCTCCTTCCCACAATGGAAACACTAACATATATTACTGCTGTATAGAATGTGGGTTCTCTATTCACATTGTCCTGCTCCTAAGAAGAACATTGCTAGGGGCATTGTAGTGCACAAGAAGCAAAGCCTATAATAGCACCACTTCAAACAGCAGAGCCATTTACCTTTAATTTCTACTTTTAGAAATGAAGTATACAAAGGCTTGGCACAAGATCAGAATCAGACACTATTCTTTACCTTGGACCAGAAAAAATTCTAAGGCAGGGTTACCACCCCCTTCTAGTTTCTGAAATTGAAAGGAAAAAGCATAGAGATATTTCCCTTGTCCACAGCAAAGAGCAGGGATGGCTCTTCCAATTACATTTGCTTAACACATGTTAATTGGGCACCTATAATATGTAAGTGGTGGACACGGAATGGAAATCCAGAAAACATAAATCTGGTCTTGTCTCTAAACAGATGGTAATCTAGTCAGAGGCAGGGGAATGCTTCAGAAGGACAGATGGAGAAAAGAGGTGGTGCCCTCATCACTACTTTGCACCACCAAGTGCTTGGTCCTTGGTAGCAAAGTTTAAAATATGGTTTTAAAAAGAGTTGAAGTCTGGGGCAAGCCTAGTATGTGTGTTAATCCATTCAGAGCCCAGAATTCATCTTAGCTATGATTTTCAAAAATCACCCATATTATGGGCTTTTCCTTTATATAGCTCTTCAGTCCATACATATCTGATAAGGTCTAAAACTACACACATGCATCCTAGATAGATTGTCTGTGCTGCCCCACAATTCCTACCAATCTCCCATTCTACTGTCAACTGCCATCTAACATCTGAAGGGGTTTGGGGCAAGAGTTTTCAGGAAAGGGTAGTGTTTTTAGGAAAACATTTTGAAGTAAGAGATTGAGTAGATGATTCTCACTTAGGACATCGCCATCATCCTGCCACATTTGTCTTCTGTTAGCACATGATGTTATTGACAGAGAATACCCGGCAGTCCAAGGAGAGAGAATGCTGACCACAGAACGTTTCTTTCTTTCTCTTTTCTTTTTTTTTTTTTTTTTCTGAGACGGAGTCTCTGTCGCCCAGGCTGGAGTGCAGTGGCGCGATCTCAGCTCACTGCAAGCTCCGCCTCCCGAGTTTACGCCATTCTCCTGCCTCAGCCTCCCGAGTAGCTGGGACTACAGGCGCCCGCCACCACGCTCGGCTAATTTTTTGTATTTTTAGTAGAGACGGGGTTTCACTGTCAATACATGTCTTACATGGTGGCTCTCCAAATTAAAGGAAAGGTTTTAAATGAATGATGATGAATACCTACCCGGCTCTGATTGGTAACTTTCACCATTAAACCTGCAAATTAAAAAGGCATTTAAAGCCAAAATTCATCCTGCCTGCAACTCATTGAGGGAATGAGTCACTGAAGCAATTCTCACGTTTCTTCACGCAGAAAGACAGGAGACTTTCCAAAAAAGGTTGTAGTTTTCCTGTTTCCTTGGCTCCCTCCACACATAGCCCAGCCATGACCACATGTGGTGATAGGCAGGAACCTATTGCCTTATTTGGAAATCTTGAGCCCTCTTTGTAGGGCTAGTGGGGGCAGGCTGAAAGGTCCACATCAAAACCACAATCGTGAACAACAATGGAGAGTCAGATAAAGGAAGTAGGCATTTTATCTAGATTACATATAAAATATTGACCCAAGAAGTAAATGTTTTCATATGCATTGCTTCTTAAAGGACTCCTAGGAAAATATTTAGAATCTGCCATTTTCCTGTAATAATTTCACTCATTTTCCTTCTAGCCATGATGCTGACTGCATTTCCCAGCTGCTGCTGAAACAGCTCTTCTGTTGGGGGAGATTATGTGAGCTAATATTCACCCGCGATTCTCTAAACTGATGTTTCTCAAGTATCCTTCATTCTGACCCCAACATGTGCTGTGCGCATTCATTACTGCATGCTGACAGCAGGAACAGTGGGGGCCCCAAACAAGGAGATTGCACAATGAGAAATGGAGGCTAAGGGCATGAATGTTCTGAATTTTATAGCTTCCTGTCTGCTTTCCCTTAGGGGAATATAATTGGGGGACTGGACCCAACACAAATCTCAACTGCGCATTTAGGCCTCCACAAAGAAGCAAGACTTCTAGTCCTTTCTGGAGCACTGCAAGCTGTACAGAAAAAAATACATTCCTGGCCGGGCACGGTGGCTCAAGCCTGTAATCCCAGCACTTTGGGAGGCCGAGACGGGCGGATCACGAGGTCAGGAGATCGAGACCCTCCTGGCTAACACGGTGAAACCCCGTCTCTACTAAAAATACAAAAAATTAGCCGGGCGAGGTGGTGGGCGCCTGTGGTCCCAGCCACTCGGGAGGCTGAGGCAGGAGAATGGCGTGAACCCAGGAGGCAGAGGTTGCGGTGAGCTGAGATCCGGCCACTGCACTCTAGCCTGGGCGACAGAGCAAGACTCCGTCTCAAAAAATAAAAAAAAAAAAAAAAAAAAAAAAAAAAAAATACATTCCTAAGGGATTCTGCCGGCAACCATTCCTTTTATTCTGTGGTTCTCCAAAGATAAGGTCACTCAGCTCAGAGAGAAAAGGAAAGTGGGATGGGGAGAGAGAGGATCAACCAGTAATGGGTGTGTCATCTCAAACTGGAGAGTGTGTCCATTGTCAACCCCAAGAAACCCAGAAAAACAAAAGCTTTTTCCCCAGGTGGCGAGAGTGTCAACTGCATATGAGAGGGAAGGGTGCCCTCTGCTGTCGTCTGTGATTTTTGGTTTTTAATTTCAAAGGAAACATTCCAGCTCCATGTAAATCAGACTTGAACATTTTTGCCAGCCATGGTGGCTCAGGCCTGTAATCCCAGCACTTAGGGAGGCTGAGGTGGGCAAATCACAAGGTCAGGAGTTCAAGACCAGCCTGACCAACATGGTGAAACCCCATCTCTACTAAAAATACAAAAATTAGCTGGGCATGGTGGCGGGCACCTGTAGTCCCAGTTACTTGGAAGTCTGAGGAAGGAGAATCGCTTGAACCCGGGAGGCAGAGGTTGCAGTGAGCGAAGATTGCGCCACTGCGCTCCAGCCTGGGCGACAGAGCGAGACTCCATCTCAAAACAAAAAAACAAAAAAGGAAACATTTTACACATTAAATAGAGAAGCCAAACTTGGGATTTTGACCGTTTTAACCAGGCTAGGTTCTCTGTTCTGTGTCGGATGAGAGAGACTTGCGGGATAGCACAGGCAGCAATCACAATTCCATTTCAGACGCCTGCTGAGAGAAAATTGTGGTTTGGAAGAGGGCCTGTGAGCTTCATATATTCAGGACAATTTGCCTAGAAATAAAAAAAACTTCTTGGGAGCAGGGTTCTTATTGGGTAGCAGCATACTTGGACAGCATCTCCACTTGTTTCCCTGTCCTTTCCCAGTAAACCAATTTGGGTTCATTATTAGATTCCTGAGTTTGTTTCTTCAGGAAAGAAAAACAAAATACAGTTCTCACTTAGGGAGATGGAAGGCAGTGGCTTTGCATGAAGATACGAATTTAAAATAAATAAGTACAAGTGCTCAACTCTGATGAAAGATTAGTTGTATGATTTAATGTGCTTTCCTAGGGACATGTAAATTAACTGAGAGATAAAATAATGAATCTGGACATCTGCCTTAGAGTTAATCCAAATGCAATCTACAAGGCAAACTTAATCACAGTTATAATTAATACTTTGCAAATGGAAATGACTGGAAATGAAAGGCCGCAAACAACATCGATATTAATGCTTCAATATTTGCTCTCTCCCTAGTTTTTACTTTCAAAATTATTTTTATCATCTTCTACAAATGTCACACCTTGTACTTTATAAGGCATTTTGTTACATAGCCTCTTTATAGCTGAATTCATCCCATTATCAAAGGGTCATAGTGGGACTACCTACATACTTAGAGGTTTCTAAACGTTTCTGATTTCATCTTGCATTCTAGCAACCGGCTGACTCCACCTGAATTCAGGACTCATTACTCAAACAGTCCTTTGGCCCCCACCCAGAGGCAGACTTAGCTCACAAGGACTTTTCCCCACCCCTATGATTTTATCACCAACTAATCAGCAGCACCCATTCCCCAGCCCTCTGCCCACCAAATTATTCATAAAAACACTACCATGTGAGTTCTTGGGGAGGCTGATTTAAATAATAACTCAAATCCTTCTGCTTTGCTAGCTCTGCATTAATTAAACACTTTCTCTGCTAAAAAAAAAAAAAAAAAAAAATCTGGTTTCAAACATCTGTCACTTGAACCCTTTTGGATTCAAGTAATGGAACCCAACTTGACCAAGGGAGGATTTATCTGCTCATGTTAATCAACATGAAGATCAGAAGTGCAGCTAGATCTCAGAGAGGACAGGAACCAAGAGGCTAAGTTGCATCAAAGTTTTCTCCGTCTTTCATCAGTGCTAATTTCATTCTCTTTTATCTTGAGATTGGCTTTTCCTATGAGAAAGAAACCATGGCTGCTGGCCACTTTGGGGTTCATATTTCCCCACCTCCATCTTCTAAAAGAAAAAGGATGCCTTCTCTTAAATCCTATGTTTTAAATCCCAAGGAAAGTTTCTGATTGCCCTTGCCTAGGTTATGAGTTCATATATGTGGCCAGGGTAGATGGGGTACTAAGATGGACAATTAGAAGAAAGTAGAGCTGAATAGGCGAAATAATAGAGCTTTCTTTCATGGGGCTTTTCTTGTGTGTCAGGCACTGGGCTAAGCATTTTTTCATTTTTGGTATATAATTTCCTTTAATTCCCCAAACAATCCTACAAGACAAGTGTTATTATTAGATTCTGGAATTGAGATTCAGAGTTAAGCAACTTGTCCAAATTTGCACAGCTGGCAAATTGCAGAACTAAACCCATCCCATTTGTCTGATGATGTATGTTGGTTTCTGCTTTAGAAAAAATGATTTCTGGAGTTCTGGTCAAGATTACACGCAACCTATTTGTACACAAATCCTGAATATAAAAATTCTCTTTTTGAATTGAGGACAGATAAGCTATGATCCATACTTTCTTCAGCATAAGGGCTGAGTTTTGTTCAATTTTGTTTTCCTTTTAACATCTCATCTAATGCCTTGGACATAGTAGTTGCCAGTAAAAATGATTTGTAGGGTATAGTGAAAGGCCTTCTAACTACAACTCAAGATGCAGATGTAAGAAAAGATTAATAAATTTGATGACATAAAAATTAACTTGTGCACAGCAAAAAAAATGATGTAAAGAAAATCAAAAGACAAAGTGCAAGAAGAAGCTCTTCTTGCCCTATGGGGAGAAGCTTGCCCTGGGAGAAATTATTTACAACAAATCTTACAGCTAAGGAGCTAAAATTCCTACCATGTAAAGAACATTTTGTAGTTGAGTTTTAAAAGGCCAAAAATGCTATAGAAAAATGTGCAAAAGTCCTGAACAGACAATTCGCAAAAAGAGATGTAAAAATGACTCTTAAACTTACAAAAAGATGCTCAGCTTCATTCATAACAAAAGAAATGCAAACTAAAACTACACTGAGATACCATTCTCAGCTGTCAGAGGGGTAACAACTAAAACCTGACAACATGTTCTGTTGGTAAACCGTGGGGAAGTGAGCACTCTCATTGCTAGAGGAAATGCAAAACTGTGCAATATCTATGTAGGGATATTTGGCAATATCTAACAAAGCCACATATCCATTTACCCTTCCACCTAGCAATGCCACTTGTAGAAATTTACACTGCAATATACCTCTAACAATATTAAAATGCATGCGCAAAATGTTATTTATTGCAGTAGTATTTGTCCAAGCATAGGACATTGGTTAATCAACTATGGTGCATCCACACAATGGAATACTATGCAGCTAAATTAAAATCACCAATGAAGGGCAGCTAAATTAAAATATGATATGCCTCCAGATGTATTACCCTGAGGAAGATACAACATCATCTATATGATATTCTGTCCAAGAATGCATAACATCTTCAGATTTGCATATCTGCAGGACCCTCCTTTCCCTGTGGATCCCAAAGCAATACCTGGAGGGCTTACGGAGGGGCACCTTGTTTGTATAAAAGAGAACCTGCCTCTACTGCAGTCTTCCCCAATCTCAGTAAAAGAAACTCCAAGCTTCCAGTTGTTCAGGCCAAAAGCTTTTGCTCCTCAAGATTCAATATCTCCTGTTTTAATATATTTTTAAAATTCTTTTATTTTTATTTTTCTTCAAGGCAGGGGCTAGCTCTGTCACCGAGGCTGGAGTGCAGTGGTACAATCATAGCTCACTGCAACCTTGAACTTCTGCGTTGAAGTGATCCTCCTGCCTCAGCCTTCCTGAGTTGCTGGGACTACAGGCACATACCACCAAGCCTGGTTAATTTTTTAAAATGTTTTATAGAGATGGGAGTCTCATTATACTGCCCAGGCTGGTCTCGAACTCCTGGCCTCAAGCAATCCTCCCACATTGGCCTCCCAAACTGCTGGGATTATAAGCGTAAGCCACCAAGCCCAGCCAATATTTCCTTCTTGATAAATTGTAAGAAAAATATAGAGGAGTTACTCTTTGCATATCAACATTTGTCTCAGGGGCCCTCTGCTCAGGCACCTCAGGTTTTGGGGAAATAGGAAGAGGATCGGAGGATGAGCAGATTAACACCTACCCCAATCCAAATGTTAGGACTTTCAACACTGTACAGCTGGTAACGCTTACAAATATCATGATATCTTAATAAATTGAGTATTAGTTTGAAGCCCACACTAGAAACCCCTCATTCATTTCTGTAGAGCCAGAAGCACCATTAGGTAGTGATAGAGCCCATACTTCCCCTCACCTTTCACTCACCAGCACTCAGTCTCATGGCTACACCTAATTGCAAAGGAAGCTGGGAGATGTAGTCTAGTCATGTGTCCAAGAGGGGAAAGGAAATGGTTTGGTGAACAACTAGCCAGTCTCTGCCACTTTGGTGGTAGATTACAAAGAATGTCTTCCCTTTCACTAGTATGAATCTATTGTTATTAAATATCAAAACTTGTTATTTATATTTTTAAAATTATGATTTTTAAAAAATGTATTAAATGGATAACCTACATGAAACTCCTAATAGTGCAGAAAACCCATTAAGTAAACTATAGATGCCAAACTTTGAGTAACATGGCAGAAAAGTCATATCAAGACATTTCTCAGAAATTTTCCTAGGTGATGGTAATTGAGAGACTGTAGATAGCAGGCTGGTTTCTCCATACGAAGCAAAATTAAGTGTTGCTGAAGCAATTCTGAAGTTCTAGCTGATAATAACTGCACACCAGCTGTTCCCATTTTATACTTTTCCATAAAGCCCCAGATTTTAACTTTTGCCTTTTTTTTTTTTTTTTTTTTTTTTAGGTAGGGTCTCATTCTGTCACCCAGGTTGGAGTGCTGTGGCACGATCTTGGCTCACTGCAACCTCTGCCCCCAGTTTCAAGTGATCCTCCCATCTCAGCCTCCCTGAGTGGCTGGGACTCTGGGCACATGCCACCACGCCCAGCAAACTTTTGTATTTTTTAGTAGAGAAGGGTTTCACCATGTTGGCCAGGCTGGTCTCAAACTCCTGACCTCAATTGATCTACCTGCCTCCGCCTCCCGAAGTGCTGGAATTACAGGCACGAGCCACCATTCCTGGCCTTAATTTTCGCTTTTTAAAAATCATTTCCCCTTATTATGGAATTTGTATCTTCTACCTGTATAGTGGCTCAAAAGTGAGCAAAGTAAAAAGAAGGAACGCTAAGATTAGGAAAAAAAAAATAAGAAAAAATCCACAGGACTTCAGAAGTGACAGGCAGTACTTGTCCTTTCTAATGAAAGATTGGATCATTCTCTGTTGTTGGGGCTGAACCCCAACTGGAGCTAAGAGTGTGAGTGACAAGAACACAGCACAGTTCCCATGATTTTGCCATTAGCCATCTCTCTTTGCTCTTCCGCTATGGTCTTTTTCAAATTGCATTTATTCTGCAGGTTCTTGACTCTGCTGGGAAGCCTTAAATCAGAGATTCTGATTTAGTTGGTCTGGGAAGTGGAGTCTTAGGCATCAGTATTCTTTTAAAACTCCCCAATTTAGAACAATTGGTATCGTTCAAAAATCCTTATGTGCACCAGAGGTGAGAACCACTGATTTCCTCTCTGCATTGCTGTTTGGTTGACTAATTTGGGGCATTTGGCCATACTACCTCTGATGAAACTGACTCAAATGAAATTCAAAGTTCATTCATTTCAAACGCATGAAGAAAAAAAAGCAGGAATCCCTCCCCTACCCAGGGCATAGTTTAAATCGTGACCAGTGCTAAGAACAGACTCTGGGTAGCCAAAAACAGTGATCACAAAGTTCCTGCCCTGAAATTGGTCTGATTTCTTCTCACAGGGAGCTCTACTGGCCAGGACATTTCTGAATTAGCTTCTTGACTCAGTTATGCCCTTGAACAACTCTGTAGAAAGTTGGGACAGAGCTTATTGTCCATATAGATGAGTTGGGTATGTGATCAAGTAGACAATTTGGGGACCCTCTTGGCATTGTCAGTGCAAACTATGTTGGTTCCTCAGTAATACAAGCAGAACAAGTATGGTCACCCAGACTTGGAATGAATGTCCTGCATTGTTTGTAAAGACTGTTTGGCAAGTGGAATTCAAATGTGGTGAATTGCACTAAGACTTTCAATCAAATCCAATTGAATGACATGCATATAGACCAGGGTTTCTCAGCCTCGTCACTACTGACATTTGGGGCTGAATTATTCTTTTGTGGGGGCTATGCAGTGGATTGTAGAAGGCTTAGCAGCATCCCTGGTCTCCCTACTCACTAAACACCAGTAGCATCCCCACCTCCTGGTTGTGACAACCAAAAATGTCTCCAGACATTGCCAAATGTCCCCTTATGAGGAAAAACTGTTCCTGTTGAGAACCACTAATACAGACTCACTATTAGTTTGTCAATTAAAAAAAAACCAGTGTTGTTGTTTTGAAATTTCTCAGTTTCAAAAGAATCAGTTGAAAAGGGCTTCCTTCCAAAATTCTTCTCCAACTGTCTGCTTCCTTCTAGTCCCTTCTGCTCCCATCATGCCATGCACACCGGTAGCAAGAGTGAGCATTGCTCTGGGACCGCAGTTCTCAACCAGGGGTTGCTCCCCAGGGGATATGTGGCAATATCTGGAGACATTTTTGTTTGTCAATACTGGGAGGTGGGCAGGTGCAACTGTCATCTAGTGGGTGGAGGCCAGGGCTGCTGCTAAACATTCTATGGTGCACAAGACAGCAGCCCCCAACATACACAATAAAGAATTACTGGGACCTCAATAGAGCTGAGGTTGAGGAACCTTGATTAAAAACAAACATGTCCACAAAGTCCAAACTGAAGAACCATTTGGGGAAATCTTTAATAATATATGTGACTGGTTCTCGGTAGGGGTAATATTTGTCCTTTAGGGACATTTGGCAATATCTGCAGGTATTTTTCTTTGTCACAGCTGGGGAGGCGGGGTGCTACTGGCATCAAATAGGTAAAGGCCAGGGCTGCCACTAAAACTCCCATAGTACACTAGAGAGACTCCCAAAACAAAGGACCATCAGGCCCCAAATTGCAATAGTGCCAAGGCCTATTACCGTAGGATCACTTCCGCTGTGACCATTGGACCCCCTGGTTTTTCCACCCCTGTTGACTCGGTGCTTTGGCTTTTGTTTTCTGTATCTGCCCTAGTGTCGCCCATCCAGGTTTGCATGTCTAGACCTGATGCAACTTTGGCACAGCAATAGGGTGGCTCAGAAGGAAGCTTGGCACAGAGCTCAGCTCTAGAACAGATCAATACTGGGAAGCAGGCCAGTTCTCATCAAAGGTTCAGCAGGGTGGGGTCAGGGGAGGCAAGCCACAGTCACAATTCAAGATGGATGACAGCACAAATGGCTCTGCAAAAGACACTATGTTCTGCCAAGCATGGGGACAGAGTGGCTGGGAATCTGAAGCAATAAAGAGTTTTACTGTAAAATCAGGCTGCTTCTGTAAAGTCAAGCAATGAGCAAAACAGTCCCAGCCAGCAAGCTGGGGTTTGAGGACAGGGCTAAATCCTGGGGTGGGACACCTTGTGAAACAGCAAGTCGGGACCCCAGGAAGAGGCAGGAACATGGATACTTTGCAAACCAGCTGAAGGAGGATTTGAATCAGGGACTAAAGCGTAACTGAGGGCTGAGCCTTGTGGTTCATGCCTGGAATCCCAACACTTCGGGAGGCCAAGGTAGGCAGAGGGTTTGAGCCCAGGAGTTCGAGACCAGCTTGGGCAACATGACAAAACCCTATCTCTACAAAAAATACAAAACAGCCTAGTGTGGTGGCACATGCCTGTGGTCCCAGCTACTTGGGAGGCTGAGGTGGGAGGATCGCTTGAGCCCAGGAGGTGGAGGCTGCAGTGAGCTTTGATTACACGGCTGCACTCCAGCCTCTATCTAACAACTACTATGCGGGGCAGATGGGAGGCTTGTGCTCAGTTTAGAGAAAAGGTGCCAGATGTTCGTTAACAGAGTGGAGATGCCATGGGGGAGGGAGGTGGTGACATGGAAAACGTTACTGAGTTCAGTAATAAGCAATAGGACACTGCACCCTGGGTCTGAAAAATAGGAACCCTGATTTTGCAACAAAGAGAAACTCTCCCTTCTCCCTAACACCACACACACACACACACACACACACACACGCACACACATGTGCATGCACACACACCACCTCTAACATACTATGGGACTCACTGAGACAATTCCTGCCTGTGTGCAGGACTGGTCTGGAGCACTAGGGATTATGCTGAAGCAAAAGTAGCTCCTTGAACAGAGCAGAAGCAAAGCAGTCAAGGCCAAAATTGTAATCAGCTTTTTGCTTGTGTTTTTGTTTTTTAATAGCATCAGCTTTGTTTTTTAAATTATATATTTTAAAAAGTTTTAAACATAACATACACTCCTTATAGAAAATCTGCAAACTACAAAAGAATAAAAACAAGAGGAAAAAAAAAGACATCCCTATACTACCTCTGTTAATATTCTTCTAGTCTTTTTTTGCCAAGATTTATTTTTGCACAAAAAGAAAATATATTTCTATGTGTCACTTTGTATCCTTAACATCATGACAGAATCATTTCCCTTGCTCTTACAAATTCAACATGAATAAGTTTTGTGACATTTCTTGGTTTTGTCTGATTATAAAGTCAACCCATTCTCCATGTAGAAAATTTGGAAAGTATGAAAAAGTGTAAAAAATGTACATAATCTATGATTCCATATCTAAATGATAATCACTCAAGATGTTGGTGGGATTTTTTCCTGTCTTTTTTTTTTTTTTTTGCTTTGATGGTACCTTTACTCTAATAATTAACTGATATACACCTTATAATTGGCTTGACATATAGTAATTATCTAGGCAATACCATCCTTCCAGAATTTTGCCATGGCCCGGGCCTTGTATATTTGAATCCATAAGAAAATGTTAACTTTCTTCTTCAGATGGACCCTGGATTTATATTTCACTTTGGATTCTTCCAAGTAATAAGCTCCCAGCCCAAGTATTAGACAGGGAAACCTTCTTTTCCCTACTCATCACTATTCTTGTAGAGCGTACTTCCCCGCACCCCCC